>NC_053424.1:68420307-68520235 GCF_007990345.1 Gossypium hirsutum
ATCGACAGAACCCTAGGATTTAGGGATTTTGGTTCGAAACTTTACTGCCCAAAAGTAGACCGATTAAATGGAAGGATCTTGGAGTTAAACAAAGCTGAAACACACAAGCAAGAACAGCAAAAAAGATTAGATAATGAATCGGCACAAGTAGGAATAAAGAAACAAATCGAAACAGCAAGAAATAAAGAAAAGTCCTAAGAACCCTTGAATTCCCGAAAGAATTCACAAATTCCTTCAAACGGCTCTAATCTCCCCTCCAAAGAATATCGATGGCAAGAAGAAGGTTGAAGATGGCTCCCACAATCAAAAGATTGTTAAAACAACTTCTAAAGAAAACTCAAGAGAGAATTCTTGGAGAAAAACCCAAAGAAAATTCTGCACTCAACAAATCTGAAATTTGATAGAAAATAATAATAAAAGATGTTTTACAAAGGGTGGCTGGCCAATGCTTATATAGGCCTCCAACAAATCCTAATCTCACAAGTAACTAATAAAAAATTAAACCTAATTAATAAAATAACAAGGTAAATTTGGCCATGCACTATATGGGCTGTTTGGGCCGAATTTACATGTAATGCTCCTAAAGATTAAAAAATAAATTAAACAAGTAAGATGTTTACGAATTGGGCCCTTGACATTTGGCCTGATTTTCAACTAAGTGTGAAGAAATTTCTTGATTGGGCTGGATTTTGGCTATTGGCCTCGCCTTCAAGAATTTGGGCTCGTGATCCATCTCCTACCAAAATTGGGTCGTTGACGCTCGCAATGGAGATCCAATGCGTTTTGGCTGCAAGATTTGGTTTCTTGGACCAAGATTTCCAAGATTTGAAATCTGATTTTCTTGATTCTTGAAATCTCTTCGAACAGCAAAATTGGGCCAAGATTCGATTTCTTGATTTCTTGAAACAAGAAAGTGAATCTTGATTTTCTTGTTCTCTCGTGTATGCATCTAAGGCTGATACGATCTCGTTTAGTAGTGAGTCCGATCTTTAGTCCGATCGTAAACGAAGAAGTAGATAGTCGAGAAGGAGTAGAATATATTTGTGTACAAAGAAGTAAGAAAGTTCGTGCAAAGTTGATTGGATTGGTTAAGTCGAAATGTATGAATAGAATGGAAGAGTTCGGTTTAGGATAATTAAGAAATGGTATTTGTTTTGGTACGTTTTGGTATTTGGGAATTGGTACGAAATGGTATGGAATGGTATGAAATAGTATGTATTTGGTACGAATTGGTTATGGTTCAAAGAGGTCAAGAATGAACCAACACTAAAGAAAAGTGTCGACCCGAAACTTATAGGACCTAAATGAATTGGAAATGGTTGAAAAGGACCTTGACCCGATACTTAGGAAAGTATGAACCAAAGGTATCAAAGGTGAACGCCACACTCGGTTTAAGGAGTGATAAGTTCGGAAAAGACTCGAAAAGACGCCACTAAAAGCTTAGATAAGTCTTACGGGTCTCGAACGAAATTTGAGAGAAAATGCCTCACAAATTGGCAGCAATTCGCTAATTAAAATGTCAAAAGTCCCTTTACAAATGAACAAACAAATATTTATAGTTCTTCAAAGGCTAGCCGAATAGACAAACTTAAAAGCTAAGAAAAATCAAGAAAATTCCAGAATTAATTCCTCCATAAGATTCGGCTGAATGGGCATTCAAATGGGCAGCTTAAGCATGAAGCAAATGCACCTTGCAAAGATGAATGCATCGGTAGATCAATGGTCTTGTCCAGGTTCGGCCTTGCTCTTAAATTACTCCTTAAATTGGCACTTGTTGGCTGAAAAGATAGGAACATTAAAGATAGTTGTTGAACAGCCACACAAGTGTGAAAAGTCAGTTTTGAAGAGTCAAATATGTGAACATATAGAACCGAACAGCCAAGATGAATCCAGCAATGTGAAAAGAATTAAAAGTCGGCTGAATGGTCAACTTGGGAGTAGGAAACAATAGCTTCTTTGGCCGAATGGTCACCTAGGATACTTCAAACAGCAGCCAAATTTAATTCCCCAAACATGCATGTGCCGTCCCCTTACATGTATCTTCTTTTAATTCATTCATGCACCAAGGACGTCCAAATGGGATGTACCTACAGCAAAATTTATTCAATAAATCAAATACATTTTTAAACACATTAATTTGGCAGCAAATGACACAAAAATTATGCACATTAAATTCGGCCACCTTAGGACATAATTAAAACATGTAATAAAATTGACACATTAAAACATGCATAAAAAACATATTAATGAGCTGTAGAAATTAAGACAAATTAATAACATATAATTATAACTCAATTATCATGCATAATTAAATTTGTCCAGATTTTAAACCAAATAAATAATGAATATTAATTGAGCTGTAATAAACTAATTAAATGACTCAAATAATTATTTCAGCTACTATAATAAGGTCTTAATGAAATTGAGCTAGTTCGAGCTCATTGAGCTTGAATGGAAGTTAATTCAGCTCGTATTAAAGTGCAAGGAAGGCTCATCGAGTTTGTCCAAGCTTCGTCAATGCATCCAACCAAAGTCTCGCCCCAAACTTGATCTACTATGGCTGAAACAGCCTCCTTGAATTGTTTAGCTCGTGATCGGGTGATTGGACCTTGAGGAAGCTCCAAAGGCTCCTTGCTCGAGCTAGGTTGGACTTGAAGCGTGGCTGTATCATCCTCCCCCTCTTCAAAGCGATTTGCCCTCAAATCGAAATCTGCATCAAAAGGGGATAAGTCAGAGACATTAAAACTTGCACTTATGTTATACTCACCTGGTAGATCAAGTCGATAAGAATTCTCGTTGATTCGTTCCAATACTTGAAAAGGGCCATCACCACGCGGTAGTAGCTTTGACCTTCGTTGGGCGGGAAAACGTTCCTTTCTCATGTGAACCCAAACCCAATCACCAGGTTCGAAGATAATTCTTTTACGACCCTTGTTCGCTTTCCTAGCATAACTTTCGGTTCTTGCTTCAATGTTGGCTCGAACTTTCCGATGTAACTCCTTTACATACTCGGCCTTCTTTTAGCATCTGCATGAATAAGTTGATCGTTAGGTAAAGATACTAAATCTAAAGGAGTTAACGGATTAAATCCATAAACAATTTCAAAAGGAGAATGTTTGGTTGCCGAGTGAACGGATCGATTATACGCAAATTCTACATGTGGCAAACACTCCTCCCACGACTTAAGATTTTTCCGTATGATGGCTCGTAACAAAGTTGATAGCACCCGGTTGACCACTTCCGTTTGTCCATCTGTTTGGGGATGGCAAGTGGTTGAAAACAACAACTTAGTTCCAAGCTTTCCCCAAAGCGATCTCCAAAAATGGCTCAAAAACTTCGCATCTCGATCAGAAACAATCGTCCTCGGGATGCCATGTAAACGAACAATTTCCTTAAAGAAAAGATTAGCAATGTGAATGGCATCATCAGTTTTTGAACAAGGAATAAAATGAGACATTTTGGAAAAGCGATCAACAACAACAAAATAGAGTCCTTCCCCGTTTTAGTCCTAGGCAATCCAAGGATAAAATCCATGGAAATGTCCTCCCAAGGTGCGTCGGGTATAGGGAGCGGCGTATACAACCCGTGCGGCTTAATCTTGGATTTGGCCTTCTTGCACGTCACACATCGCGCACACACTCGTTCAACGTCCCTTTTCATTTTCGGCCAATAAAAATGCTCTTGGAGGGTTGCTAAGGTTTTCCCAACGCCAAAATGGCCCATAAGGCCTCCACCATGCGCCTCATGTACTAATAGGTCTCGTATGGAACTCCGCGGCACACATAATTTTCCTTCTCTAAAAAGGAATCCGTCGCTCCTATAAAACTTATCAATAGCAACACTTTCACAAGCAACAAATATTTCTCCAAAATCATCATCAGCAGGATATAAGTCTTTTAACAATGCAAAACCAAGCAGTTTAGAGTCCAAGTACGACAAAAGGGTATACCTTCTTGAAAGAGCATCAGCTACGATATTTTCCTTACCCTTTTTATACTTAATGACATAGGGAAATGACTCCAAATACTCTACCCACTTAGCATGGCGTTTGTTTAATTTGTGTTGTCCTTTAATGTGCTTTAACGCTTCATGATCCGAATGGATCATGAACTCCTTCGGCCACAAATAGTGTTGCCAAGTCTCGAGAGCGCGGATAAGTGCATACATCTCCTTGTCATAAACGGGGTAGTTTAGCACGGCACCATTCAACTTTTCACTAAAGTAAGCGATCGGCCTCCCGTCTTGAGTTAACACGGCACCTATTCCAACACCTGAGGCATCACACTCAATTTCAAATGTTTTAGAAAAATCAGGCAGTGCTAACAACGGAGCTTTAGTAAGACAATCTTTAATAATATTAAAAGAATTTTCTTGCTCTTCGCCCCAATGAAAAGTCAAATTCTTCTTGATAGTGCTTGTCAACGGTGCAGCCAACGTGCTAAAGTTGGGTACAAATCGCCTATAGAAACTTGCTAGGCCATGGAAGCTTCGCACTTGGCTTATGCTCGTCGGTCTCGGCCATTCTTGAATCGCCTTAATCTTTTCGCTATCTACTTCGAGGCCCTCCGAGCTAACCACGAAACCTAAAAAGATAACTTTGTCAGAACAAAATGTACACTTTTTAAGATTAGCATACAAAGTCTCTTTTCTAAGAACTTCCAAAACAGCTCGCAAATGAATTACATGCTCATCCATCGATTTGCTATAAATGAGGATATCATCAAAATACACAACGCAAAACTTACCAATGAAATTTCGTAAAACATAGTTCATAAGTCTCATAAAAGTGCTAGGGGCGTTGGTTAAGCCGAATGGCATTACCAACCATTCATACAAACCATGTTTCGTTTTAAAAGCGGTTTTCCACTCGTCACCTTCGCGCATTCGAATCTGATGGTATCCTCTTTTGAGATCAATTTTTGAGAATAACTTGGCACCACTTAACTCATCGAGCATATCATCTAAACGCGGTATGGGATGCCTATACTTGATGGTGATTTTATTTACGGCACGGCAATCGACGCACATGCGCCATGTTCCGTCCTTCTTTGGTACCAACAAAACTGGTACAGCGCATGGGCTAAGGCTCTCTCGAATATAGCCCTTTTCCATGAGTTCATTGATTTGACGTTGAAGCTCTTTGGTTTCTTCGGGATTGGTTCGGTATGCTGGCCGATTAGGAATAACAGCTCCGGGCATTAAATCGATTTGGTGCTCAATCCCACGAAGTGGTGGCAAACCACTTGGCACTTCATCCGGAAAAACGTCTTTGAAGTCCTGCAAGAGAGACAAAACAGAAGAAGGGGGATCTCCGGATAAGTCGTTAGTATTAAACAAATTTTCCTTATACATAAGTACAAGGATCGATTGTTTTGCCAAAAACGCTTTTCGAACATCACTTGCTTTTGCAAAGACATTCAATTTTTCACTCACTTTTTCTTTTTCTTCTTTTTCTTTTATCGCTCTCTTTTCATTCTCTTTTTTTGAATTTTCTTTTTTTTATCATTTTTCTTTTCTTTTGTATTTCGCTCTTTTCTTTTTCTCTCATTTGATCTACAGAATTTTTCAACTTAAGTTGATCCTCATAAACTTGCTTTGGCGTCAATGGTGCTAAGGTTACATTTCTCCCCAGATGCTTGAAAGAATATCGATTTGAGTAACCATCGTGCATAACTCGACGATCGAATTGCCATGGACGGCCCAATAACAAGTGACCCGCGTGCATCGGAACAACATCGCAAAGCACTTCATCGGAATATTTTCCAATGGAAAAGGAGACTAGAACTTGCTTTGTCACCTTTAACTCTCCTCCATCGTTGAGCCATTGAAGTTTGTACGGAGTTGGATGCTTGGTGGTTGGTAGATTTAATTTTTCCACCATGAGAGTGCTCGCGACGTTCGTACAACTTCCTCCATCGATGATGACACTACATAGCTTTCCTTGTACTTGACAACGAGTATAGAAGATGTTCTCTCGTTGTTGTTCATCGTCGATGCTTTGGATGCTTAGACTTCTTTTAACAACGAGGAGTTCTCCATCAAGAGCGTGTTCAACTTCTTCATCGCTTTCAGAAATGATTTTGGGCTCGTCTTCAAGATCTTCCTCCTCCGATTCGATTTCTCCATTTGCTCGAACCACCATGACATTGCGGTTGGGACATTGACTTGCAATATGGCCCCTTCCCAGGCACTTAAAACACTTAATATCTCTTGAACGATTAGCAAATGAATCGGTTACCTTACCTTTGCTCGTATCGCCCATAGGTTTGTTTGCTTTGGTAGGCACCATTGGCTCCTTGGCACGGATTGGTGGATTAGTTTTACTCGAACTTTGCCCCCATCTAGTTGTGCTTGGGGTAGGAAAACTTCGAGTGGTACTCTTTCGCTTGAGTTGTTTCTCCACCTTAATGGCCATGTGTACCATGTCCACTATCTCAACATAATGTTGGAGTTCCACAATGTTAGCGATATCTCGGTTGAGACCAGCAAGGAATCGCGCCATTGTTGCTTCACGATCTTCTTGGACATCGGCTCGGATCATTGCGATCTCCATCTCTTTGAAATAATCCTCAACACTCTTTGAACCTTGAGTGAGGTTTTGAAGCTTTTGATAGAGTTCCCGATGGTAGTAGGAGGGAATGAAACGACGTCGCATCACGGCCTTCATCTCGGCCCAAGTGGATATTGGTCGTTCCCCATTCCTTCTTCGGCTCGTAGTGAGTTGATCCCACCATATCATAGCATAATCGGAGAATTCTATGGCCGCCAACTTCACCTTTTGATCTCGGAATAGTTGTGACAATCGAAGACCAATTCAATCTTCTTTTCCCACTCCAAGTAAGCTTCCGGATCAGACTTTCCTTGAAAGGATGGAATGGATAGTTTAATGTTCCTTAAGTCGTCATCCATACGTCTTTGATTCCGATTACCTCAGTTCCTTCGACCTCTTCGTCCTTCACTTATGTTTGATCCTTGATCACTTTCGACTTCATTCAGATCATATAGGTCGTCTTGATTGATTTCCATTTGGTCTCGCCCTCTTTGCGGCCCTTGGGGTGTACGCTCTCGTTGATTTCCCAATTCAACTCGATCCAACCGTTCGTTAATAGATTCTAACTCACCTCGGATCATGCGTTGGATTTCTCGTAACAAAGCTTGTTGAGCCAAATCCGGCACTCCACCTCCTCCAGGCGCAATGTTTCGGATTGGTTGCCTTCCACCTCCTTCCACCATATTTCGTTCAGGACTTTGAGACATGTAAATAAAAACCTCACAGCACAATCCTCACAAAATCTCTCACAGAAAGAATTAAACACTCCACTCGTGTTTCACTCAATTTCGGCTTTTAACTTGATGTACCTCTCGTGCCTTTTACCACTCACTTTCCTCTCGTGACTTCGTAAGCGACTCGTAGTGACTTAGTCTTAGTTCAGTGGGTCGGCTTCAAATGGCTTTACAAGGGATTGATGTTAGGTTACGGGTAGGCTAAAAGAAACAAGAAAGGTTTTAGGCTAAGTGTGGCTTAGAAGATGAATGGAAGAAAATGCCAAACTTACAAACTCGAAACACTTTTTTTTTATATCGAAATTTTTTTTTTAATTGCGTGAAATTTCACTACGGGGGATATAAAAGGGTGTAAAATGAGATTTTGGAAAAATTTCTATTGAAGTGTCTCCAGACTCTTTTTTTTTTTTTACGGATCTTTCACGTTCTTTTCGTCCGCACCTAAACCGTATGCAAATTTTTTTTTTCAATTTTTTTTTCAATTTTTTTTTCGAACTTTTTTTACGCACCTATTTCAAATTGACTTCGAGTGCTCGTACTTCTCGTTTTTACCAGCTCTGATACCAAATGATACGATCTCGGTTTAGTAGTTGAGTCCGAGTCGTTTAGTTCCCGATCGTAAACGAAGAAGTAGATTAGTCGAGAAGGAGTTAGAATATATTTGTGTACAAAGAAGTAAGATAAGTTCGTGCAAAGTTGGATGTGGATTTGGTTTAAGTCGAAATGGTATGAATAGAATGGAAGAGTTCGGTTTAGGATAATTAAGAAATGGTATTTGGTTTTGGTACGTTTTGGTATTTGGGAATTGGTACGAAATGGTATGGAATTGGTATGAAATAGTATGGTATTTGGTACGAATTGGTTATGGTTCAAAGAGGTCAAGAATGAACCAACACTAAAGAAAAGTGTCGACCCGAAACTTATAGGACCTAAATGAATTGGAAATGGTTGAAAAGGACCTTGACCCGATACTTAGGAAAGTATGAACCAAAGGTATCAAAGGTGAACGCCACACTCGGGTTTAAGGAGTGATAAGTTCGGAAAAGACTCGAAAAGACACCACTAAAAGCTTAGATAAGTCTTACGGGTCTCGAACGAAATTTGAGAGAAAATGCCTCACAAATTTGGCAGCAATTCGCTAATTAAAATGTCAAAAGTCCCTTTTACAAATGAACAAACAAATATTTATAGTTCTTCAAAGGCTAGCCGAATAGACAAACTTAAAAGCTAAGAAAAATCAAGAAAATTCCAGAATTAATTCCTCCATAAGATTCGGCTGAATGGGCATTCAAATGGGCAGCTTAAGCATGAAGCAAATGCACCTTGCAAAGATGAATGCATCGGTAGATCAATGGTCTTGTCCAGGTTCGGCCTTGCTCTTAAATTACTCCTTAAATTGGCACTTGTTGGTTGAAAAGATAGGAACATTAAAGATAGTTGTTGAACAGCCACACAAGTGTGAAAAGTCAGTTTTGAAGAGTCAAATATGTGAACATATAGAACCGAACAGCCAAGATGAATCCAGCAATGTGAAAAGAATTAAAAGTCGGCTGAATGGTCAACTTGGGAGTAGGAAACAATAGCTTCTTTGGCCGAATGGTCACCTAGGATACTTCAAAAAGCAGCCAAATTTAATTCCCCAAACATGCATGTGCCGTCCCCTTACATGTATCTTCTTTTAATTCATTCATGCACCAAGGACGTCCAAATGGGATGTACCTACAGCAAAATTTATTCAATAAATCAAATACATTTTTAAACACATTAATTTGGCAGCAAATGACACAAAAATTATGCACATTAAATTCGGCCACCTTAGGACATAATTAAAACATGTAATAAAATTGACACATTAAAACATGCATAAAAAACATATTAATGAGCTGTAGAAATTAAGACAAATTAATAACATATAATTATAACTCAATTATCATGCATAATTAAATTTGTCCAGATTTTAAACCAAATAAATAATGAATATTAATTGAGCTGTAATAAACTAATTAAATGACTCAAATAATTATTTCAGCTACTATAATAAGGTCTTAATGAAATTGAGCTAGTTCGAGCTCATTGAGCTTGAAATGGAAGTTAATTCAGCTCGTATTAAAGTGCAAGGAAGGCTCATCGAGTTTGTCCAAGCTTCGTCAATGCGTCCAACCAAAGTCTCGCCCCAAACTTGATCTACTAAGGCTGAAACAGCCTCCTTGAATTGTTTAGCTCGTGATCGGGTGATTGGACCTTGAGGAAGCTCCAAAGGCTCCTTGCTCGAGCTAGGTTGGACTTGAAGCGTGGCTGTATCAAAGGCCTTGCTAACAAGCTCTTGAATGGTCCCATTTAGTTTGGACCGCATTTGTCGGGCCTTTGATCTCGTTATTGGGCCTTGTGGCAATTTGAGCCCATCACGTTCTTGAACTTGGATTGGGCCTTTATGACTCGTATCATTCCCCCTTCCTCAAAAAGATTCGTCCTCGAATCTAAAAAATCAAATGGGGACAAGTCAGCCACATTAAAAGTAGAACTTACATTGTACTCACCAGGTAGATCAATTTTATAGGCATTATCGTTGATCCGCTCGAGTACTTGGAAAGGCCCATCGCCCCTTGGGTCCAACTTAGTCTTCCTTTTTGTAGGAAATCGTTCTTTCCTCAAATGGACCCAAACCCAATCTCCGGGTTCTAGTACAACCCGTTTGCGCCCTTTGTTTGCTTTGTTGGTGTTGGCGTCATTTGTTTTGGCTATTCGCTGTCTAGCCTTCTCATGTAAGGATTTCACCAACTCAGCTTTCTGTTCGCCATCTAAATTCATAACGTGTTCAAGAGGTAATGGCGCAAGATCAAGTACTGTTAGTGGGTTAAAACCATAAACAAGTTCAAATGGGGAATAACCAGTTGTAGAATGAATAGATCTATTATATGCAAATTCAACAAATGGTAGGCATTCTTCCCAATTTCTAATGTTCTTTCCCACAACAGCTCGTAATAAAGTCCCTAAGATTCGATTAACTACTTCAGTTTGACCATCAGTTTGGGGGTGACATGTAGTAGAATAAAGCAATTTAGTACCAAGCTTACCCCACAATACCTTCCAAAAGTGGCTAAGGAATTTGACATCTCTATCAGAAACAATTGTTTTAGGGATGCCATGAAGTCTTACCACTTCTTTAAAGAATAAGTCTGCCACATGTGTAGCATCATCTGTTTTGTGACAAGGAATAAAATGTGACATCTTTGAAAACCTGTCAACAACAACAAATATACTATCTCTTCCTTTCTTTGTTCGAGGCAAACCTAAAATAAAATCCATGGATAAATCTACCCAAGGTGAAGTAGGAATCGGTAGAGGAGTGTAAAGGCCATGAGGCATTACCTTAGATTTTGCTTGTTTGCATGTAATGCACTTGGAACATACCTTTTCCACATCCTTCTTCATATGTGGCCAATGGAAGTGTTCTTGCAATATGTCTAGTGTTTTGGCCACTCCAAAATGTCCCATTAATCCCCCACTATGGGCTTCATGAATCAACAATTCTCTCATGGAACACTTTGGTATGCATAACCTGTTTAGACGAAAAAGAAAGCCATCTACAAGATAAAATTTTTCAAAAGCAGTATGTCCACAATTCTTATAGATATGGCTGAAATCAGTATCATCATCATATAACTCTTTAATATGTTCAAACCCTAAGACTTTAGCATTCAATGTAGTTATTAAAGTATATCGTCTAGACAAAGCATCTGCGACTACATTATCTTTACCTGTTTTATATTGAATCACATAAGGGAATGTTTCAATGAATTCTACCCATCGGGCATGTCTTTTACTCAACTTACCTTGTCCCTTTAACCATTTAAGAGACTCATGATCTGTATGTATGACAAACTCATTAGGCAGCAAATAATGTTGCCATACTTGAAGTGCACGAACTAATGCCAATAGTTCTTTGTCATAAGTCGAGTAATTTAACTGTGCACCGTTCAATTTCTCACTAAAATAAGCAATAGGTTGCTTATCTTCCATTAAAACAGCGCCGATTCCAATTCCTGAAGCATCACACTCAAGTTCAAAAGCTTTAGCAAAATCAGGTAATTTAAGCAAAGGAGCAGAACATAACTTAGCTTTTAGAGTTTGAAAAGCTTTTTCTTGGGTTTCACCCCATTTGAAACCCACTGATTTCTTTATAACTTCATTCAATGGGGCAGCAATAGTAGAGAAATCTTTCACAAATCGTCTATAAAAACTGGCTAAACCATGGAAAGATCTCACCTCAGTTACCGATTTAGGAGTCGGCCACTCCTTAATTGCCTTAACTTTGTCCTCGTCGACATGAATACCTTGAGCACTAACTATGAAACCTAAGAATATTAGTTTATCACAACAGAATGTGCATTTATCAAGGTTGGCAAATAATCTTTCAGTTCGTAGAATATCCAAAACGGTTCGAACATGGAAAACATGATCATCTAATGACTTTGAGTAAATTAAAATATCATCAAAGTAAACTGATACGGGGTTGCACGCGGACCAAGATCGAGTTGCCAAGTCACGATAAACTCCTACGAAAACCCTAAACAATTAGATCTGAAACGAAACAGAAAATTAAAAGATTAGATTTTTGAATTTTCAGATCTGAAATAAAATCCCCAAATCAGCAAAGAATCAAATTGAGAATAGAAATAAGTGTTAGGGTTCTTGAAACCCTCAAGGAGATTGTGATTCTGCCCAATTGAACACCAAGATAGTTTTCCCCAAATTTCGACAATCTAATTTCACCCAAAAAGAGTATGGAAAAACCCTAGAAATTGGGGATTTTTGGGCTGATTCCTTAAGATAGAAAAAGGCTGAAAACACAATAAGAACAGAAAATAAATTAGATAATGATTCAGCACAAGTAGAAATAAAGAAAGAATTGACAGTAAGAAATTAAAAGATAAGTCCTAAGAAGCCTTGAAATCTCGAAAGATCTCACAACTCCCTTCAAACGGCTCTAATCTCCCCTCCAAAGAATATCAATGGCAAGAAGAAGGTTGAAGATGGCTCCCACAATCACAAGATTGTTAAAACAACTTCTAAAGAAAACTCAAGAGAGAAATCTTGGAGAAAACTCAAAGAAAATTCTGCTCTCAACAAATCTGAAATTTTAATAATAATGATAAGTGTTTAACAAGGTGGACAGCCATGCCTTTAAATAGGCCTTATAACTAGTCCTAATCTAATTAGAAAACTAAAATAAAAAAACTCCTAATTATTTTAATATGGAAATTCGGTCAAAGGTCATTTTATCTGGGACTCTTGGACTGAATATTGACATAAAAATTTAAACTAAGTAAATAAATAAATAAAAAAATAAAAATAAAACTTTACAACTTGGGCCACTTTGACAATTTGGCCTGATTTTCAACTAAGTATGGATGGATTTTTTGATTGGGCTGGGAATTTGCTTATTGGGCCTCGCCTTCAAGAATTTGGGCTTTTGTGACTCGTATCATTCCCCCCTTCCTCAAAAAGATTCGTCCTCGAATCTGAAAAATCAAATGACCTCGACTTTCCTCTATCGAACGGGACTAATGGCAATTGAGTCCACTGAGAAGAATAGCCATGAGATAGTAAATAGCAACGGAAATAAGCTTGTAGTCCAATCATAAGCATAATGGAACAGGTATAACGCATGTGAATGGACAGATTCAGATTACCATGCAAAAAATTTAATTTACTCACCACTGCCTCGTCAAATATTTGAAACAAAGATGGACATGTTTTAAGGCATTCAGTCGTCTCACATTGTTCCCACAAACCATGAATAAATTGCGAGTAATAAATCAAATGGTAAACATAATCGTCACAAGTAGGTATTTGAAAAGATTCACATGGTTCACAGAGTTGCATAATCATACCATGCATTAATCGACGGTCTATAGATTCACTCACACATGCATTATCAAAAACAAGAATCTTTTTATCAACCATCAAAACAGATAGATCATCAATAAATAAAATAGGACAGTCAAGCACGTTTCGATCTAAGTGTTCATCAACACGATCTTTATCACTATCCGAGGAGTACAAAAGTGTTTCAAAGGTTTCAAGCATCTTACCTCGATAAGCAGAAGAATAAGGGTCGATTTTACCTTTTTCATTTAAAACAAACCTTCGCTCATCGGGGGCATAGTGTAGTCGAATCTTCGTTGTTGAGTTAACGTTTGTCAAATGGAACTCAAACTTCATGTACAACCACATAAACTGTTTAAGGCACGAATATAAATTGAAAACAAATTTGGAAAATTTCGTTACCTTATTCTCCAAAACAGATTTGGACAAATTCGAGGATTTTACACAAGGTAAATCAAGAGAATAATAAATCATGCTTCTTTTCGTAATGACTTTATCAACCACAATCGAAGAGTAACAATTAATCGGATCAAAATGAGGGGATCTTTTAAGAACTAAGTCACCAAAAGTTTTATCAATAATTTTCAAATCTGCACTGGACTCGGTTTCTAAAATTTCCTTACCTCGCTTACCTTCGGGATCATGTAGTGTGATTTCATCTTTGCCTAAGTTGATCGTATGAAAGCGTCTTTCATTTGAGAGGTATTGAAGTTGAAAGTTATCTTTCGATCTTTCGGGAACCTGAAAAGTAGCAACACAAGAAAAATTCATATCTTGGTTAGTGTAAACATTCCTCACTACCCTTTCCACGTCTTTTTCTTTTGTTTCTTTTTCTAATTCATTTTCTCTTCTTTCTTCAATTTCTTTTTCACTCTCAATCTCTTTTTGCTCTTTTCATTCTCTTTTTCTTTTTCCTCACTTGTTTTAACAGAATTTTTTAGTTTGATTTGGTCCTCATGGACTTGTTCCAGAGTGAGCGGCACTAAGGTGAGTTTCTTTCCTTGATGCTTGAAAGAATACCTATTGGTACGACCATCGTGAGTGACTTTTCGATCCAGTTGCCACGGTTCTCCTAGCAACAAATGGCAGGCTTGAATAGGCATTACGTCACACACAACTTCGTCTTGATACTTACCGATAGAAAAGGCGATGCGCACTTGTTGAGTGACCCTAAATTGGCCTTCGTTGCTAAGCCCTTGTAGTTGATAAGGTTGTGGATGCTTGGTAGTGGTTAAGCAAAGCTTTTCCACCATCGTCGTGCTGGCTATGTTCGAGCAACTTTCACCATCAATAATAACTCTACAAAGCTTACCTTGTACGTGGCAGCGAGCATGAAAGAGATGTTCTCGTTGCTGCTCGCTCTTTGGTTTTGCCAAAGATGATTGTCCATGATCATGAGAATCATCATCCATTCTAGGGACACGTTGAGGGTTGCACCTATGGGGCTGGTTATCCCTATCTTCCTTAATTGGATCTCGATATTGATGTTTTTGATTCACTCGTACCTCATTCAAAGTAGTATTCAATGCTTGAAGTGTAGCATTTATTTGTGTGATTGCAGCAGTATGTCTGTCTAACTGTTGTTGGACTTTCATAAGTGCATCATTATTATCACCTTTAGACATCTTCAAAACCTGTAAAAAATAAACACTCAACACTCAAAAATAAAAGTTAGCAAACCTCACCATTAATCACTCAAAAAGAAAAATCAAATTCTCAATGAGGTCGAATTCAATCTTGTGAGTTCTTTATCAGAGTTTATATCAACCAATTAGAGAGTGTGAACCAAACTACCAAAGAATCCTAATTTGCACTAGGATGCCAAAAACTGACGAGACACCAATTGATTCGTGTTGCACCGAGGAAGGATTGTGCACACGTTTAAATCCTACTAACACAAGAAACAAGAAGGTGTTAGATATTTTTGAAAGGATAATAAAAAGCAAACAAATGAAAACCTACAGCTAAGAATCAATAAAAATTGCTGAAAATAGAAAACCCGAAAAACTGTGGAGTAACTTGACAACTTCGTTCGAGGTGTTCCCGATCTCAAAAAATCACAAAATTAAATCTCGAATGTCCTTAAATATTTAATTTTGATCTGGAAAGTTTGTGCACCAAACTCAACCCGCTGAATTTTTTTAAAATTTTTATTGGATTTCGTTTTTTTTCGATTTTTGACTTTTTTGACTGATTTTTTTGCAGGAATAAATTTTTTATATTCAATCATAGTTCCACAAATATGTATGTAAAATTTCAGATCAATTTGACAACGTTTACCCACTCAAATAAAATTTTTTTGAAAGATTTTTCTGGGTAAAACTGCTGTTTTTGCTTTAAAATATTGAGATCAGTTTAGAAATCAACCAAGAACACCCAAAACGCCCAAAATCTGATACCAAATGATACGGGGTTGCGCGCGGACCAAGATCGAGTTGCCAAGTCACGGGAAACTCCTACGAAAACCCTAAACAATTAGATCTGAAACGAAACAGAAAATTAAAAGATTAGATTTTTGAATTTTCAGATCTGAAATAAAATCCCCAAATCAGCAAAGAATCAAATTGAGAATAGAAATAAGTGTTAGGGTTCTTGAAACCCTCAAGGAGATTGTGATTCTGCCCAATTGAACACCAAGATAGTTTTCCCCAAATTTCGACAATCTAATTTCACCCAAAAAGAGTATGGAAAAACCCTAGAAATTGGGGATTTTTGGGCTGATTCCTTAATATAGAAAAAGGCTGAAAACACAATAAGAACAGAAAATAGATTAGATAATGATTCAGCACAAGTAGAAATAAAGAAAGAATTGACAGTAAGAAATTAAAAGATAAGTCCTAAGAAGCCTTGAAATCTCGAAAGATCTCACAACTCCCTTCAAACGGCTCTAATCTCCCCTCCAAAGAATATCAATGGCAAGAAGAAGGTTGAAGATGGCTCCCACAATCACAAGATTGTTAAAACAACTTCTAAAGAAAACTCAAGAGAGAAATCTTGGAGAAAACTCAAAGAAAATTCTGCTCTCAACAAATCTGAAATTTTAATAATAATGATAAGTGTTTAACAAGGTGGACAGCCATGCCTTTAAATAGGCCTTATAACTAGTCCTAATCTAATTAGAAAACTAAAATAAAAAAAACTCCTAATTATTTTAATATGGAAATTCGGTCAAAGGTCATTTTATCTGGGACTCTTGGACTGAATATTGACATAAAAATTTAAACTAAGTAAATAAATAAATAAAAAAATAAAAATAAAACTTTACAACTTGGGCCACTTTGACAATTTGGCCTGATTTTCAACTAAGTATGGATGGATTTCTTGATTGGGCTGGGAATTTGCTTATTGGGCCTCGCCTTCAAGAATTTAGGCTTTTGTGACTCGTATCATAAACTACTACAAATTTACCCAAATGTAGCCTCAAAACATGATTCATTAATCTCATAAATGTACTAGGTGCATTAGTAAGGCCGAAAGGCATAACTAACCATTCATACAATCCAAATTTTGTTTTAAAAGCTGTTTTCCATTCATCCCCTTCCCTCATTCGAATTTGATGATAACCGCTTTTTAAATCAATTTTTGTAAATATTATTGAACCATGTAATTCATCAAGCATATCATCAAGTCTAGGGATTGGGTGTCGATACTTTACCGTTATCTTGTTGATTGGGCGACAATCAACACACATACGAAACGTACCATCTTTCTTTGGCACCAATAAGACAGGAACAGCACAAGGACTTAGGCTCTCACGAATGTACCCTTTGTCTAGTAATTCCTCCACTTGCCTTTGCAATTCCTTTGTCTCCTCGGGATTGCATCTATAGGCTGGTCGATTTGGGATTGAAGCTCCGGGTACTAAGTCAATTTGATGTTCTATCCCTCGTAAAGGTGGTAAACCTTTAGGGGCCTCACTAAAAACATCCTCATAATCCTGCAACAGAGATTGAAACACACTAGGCAAATTTTCGTTAATGTTAGATAAAGATAAATAATTTTGCCTAAACCTCACAAGGATACAAGGCTGTTTATGAAGTAGGGCTCTCTTCACATCTTTTTTTGTTGCCAAAAGATTTTTTCCGCTCATTTTACCACTAGAGGATTCACTCACCTTTGGGCTTTTTAAATTTGGACTTTTTCCACTACTATTAGCCTCTTTTCTCTCTGTATTTTGTACTTGCTCTTTCTCCCTTACCCCCTCACAAAATTTTATCATCCTCACTTGATCTTTATATACATCAGTAGGATTTAAAGGAGCAAAAGTGAATTTCTTGCCTTTAAATACAAGGGAGTATCGATTAAGTTTACCTTGGTGTGTAACATCGCGATCAAATTGCCAAGGTCGTCCAAGGAGCAAGTGTGCCGCATGCATGGGGACTACATCACACCATACGTCATCCTCATAATTGCCGAGTTTAAAAGTGACCAAGGACTGTTTCGTAACTTTAACTTCGGAACATTCATTAAGCCACTGAAGGTGATATGGCTTAGGGTGTTTGGTACAAGGCAACTTTAAAAAATCCACCAAATAACTACTCACTACATTCGAGCAACTCCCACTATCAATAATGAGTGAACATAAGTTACCTTTAATAAAACACCGAGAATGGAAAATATTGGTCCTTTGGCTCTCATCATCTTTCATCTGAATGTTAAGGTTCGGCGAACTACAAAGCAATGGAAATTAGCAAAGTCCCCTTCTTTTGGTGGTTCGACCAACTCTTCGCCATTATCACTGTCATCCACAAGTTCTGGCATAACTGGATCTGTTTTATCAGAGTCGGAAGTGTACTCACCATTATCTTTCAGAAGAAGTAATCTCGTGTTAGGGCATTCCCTACTATAATGACCACGCCCTTTGCACTTAAAGCACTCAATCTCACGAGTCCTCTTCGCACTCGAATCTCCTAAATTGGGCTGCTTAGAAGGTGTTTGCGTTTTAACAGGAGCCCCTTTTTTCCAATCTGATTGCTTGCTTCCATTACTCAAAGAAGGCTTGTTAGTAACGAAAGGTGATTTTGAGCTCTTAAAATCAGAATTGGAATTGTTACCTCGGTAATATTGCGAAGTCGAGAAGGAACCAAACCGTTGTTCCTTTAATTGTTGCTCGATCTCAATGGCTTTGTGAACTGCTTCTTCCAAATCAATGTAAGTTTGTAGCCTCAATGTATTAGCTATCGGCCTGTTCAAACCATCAATGAATCGAACCATAGTTGTTTCTTCATCTTCCTCCACATTAGCTCTCTGAATGAGCATCTCCATCTCTTTAAAATATTCATCCACCGTCCTACTACCTTGGATAAGTCTTCTCAACTTTGTTTTAATTTCTCTATAGTAGTCAGGTGGAATAAACCTTTTACGCATAATCTGTTTCAACTCATCCCATGTCGAAATCTCACCTTCATAATTCCGATGGCGGTTTACCCCAAGTTGAGTCCACCAACTTAATGCATAATCAGAAAATTCCAGTGTTGCTAATGCTACCTTTTCATCATCCGGACATTTATAATACCGAAACATGAGTTCAATCTTAGATTCCCATTCACAATAAGCGTCAGGATCATTCTTACCACGAAATTGGGGAATTGTGAATTTCTTTTTTGCCAAAGAAGGTTGTCCACGATCATGAAAATCATTATCCATTCTAGGGACACGTCGAGGGCCGCGCCTATGGGGCTGGTTATTCCTATCTTCCCTGATTGGATCTCGATATTGAAGTTCTTGATTCATTCGTACCTCATTCAAAGTAGTATTCAATGCTTGAAGGGTAGCATTTATTTGTGTGATTGCAGCAGCGTGTCCTTCTAACTGTTGTTGGACTTCCATAAGTGTATCATTATGGTCATCTTTAGACATCTTCAAAACCTGTAAAAAATAAACACTCAACACTCAAAAATAAAAGTTAGCAAACCTCACCATTAATCACTCAAAAAGAAAAATCAAATTCTCAATGAGGTCGAATTCAATCTTGTGAGTTCTTTATCAGAGTTTATATCAACCAATTAGAGAGTGTGAACCAAACTACCAAAGAATCCTAATTTGCACTAGAATGCCAAAAACTGACGAGACACCAATTGATTCGTGTTGCACCGAGGAAGAAGTTGTGCACACGTTTAAATCCTACTAACACAAGAAACAAGAAGGTGTTAGATAATGTAAAGGAAGAATAAAGGTAAACAAATGAAAACCTACAGCTAAGAATCAATAAAAATTGCTGAAAACAGAAAACCCGAAAAACTGCGGAGTAACTTGACAACTTCGTTCGAGGTGTTCCCGATCTCCAAAAATCACGAAATTAAATCTGGAGTGTCCTTATATATTGAATTTTTGATCTGGAAATTTTGGGCACCAAATTCAACCCGCTGAATCTTTTTTTAAATTTTTATTGAATTTCGTATTTTTTGATTTTTTGACTTTTTTGACTGATTTTTTTGCGGGAATAATTTTTTTATATTCAATCACAGTGCCAAAAACATGTATGTAAAATTTCAGATCAATAGGACAACGTTTACCCACTCAAATGAATTTTTTTGAACAATTTTTCTGGGTAAAACTGCTGTTTATGCTTTAAAAAATAGAGATCAGTTTAGAAATCAACCAAGAACACCCAAAACGCCCAAAATCTGATACCAAATGATAGAGGAATTCGCGCGGACCAAGATCGAGTTGCCAAGTCACGAGAAACTCCTATGAAAGCTCTAGACAAATCAGATCTGAAATCAAAACAAAGAACAAGATTAAACCGAATCAGATTTGAATTTAAAATTCCCAAATTCAATTAAAATGAGCAGCAATGAACAAAGAACGAATGAATAAATGTATTCGGAGTTCAAGAAGATGAAGTCGAACTCCAATAGTGAAATCCCACCAGCCGAATCTGCCCAAGAACAAACCGACAATAAAAACCCCAAATTCCAGCAACTTGATTTCCCAAAAATCAGAATGTATTAATCGACAAGAACCCTAGGATTTAGGGATTTTGGTTCGAAACTTTACTGCCCAAAAGTAGACCGATTAAATGGAAGGATCTTGGAGTTAAACAAAGCTGAAACACAAGCAAGAACAGCAAAAAAGATTAGATAATGAATCGGCACAAGTAGGAATAAAGAAACAAATCGAAACAGCAAGAAATAAAGAAAAGTCCTAAGAACCCTTGAATTCCCGAAAGAATTCACAAATTCCTTCAAACGGCTCTAATCTCCCCTCCAAAGAATATCGATGGCAAGAAGAAGGTTGAAGACGGCTCCCACAATCAAAAGATTGTTAAAACAACTTCTAAAGAAAACTCAAGAGAGAATTCTTGGAGAAAAACCCCAAAGAAAATTCTGCACTCAACAAATCTGAAATTTGATAGAAAATAATAATAATAAGATGTTTTTACAAAGGGTGGCTGGCCAATGCTTATATAGGCCTCCAACAAATCCTAATCTCACAAGTAACTAATAAAAAATTAAACCTAACTAATAAAATAACAAGGTAAATTCGGCCATGCACTTATATGGGCTGTTTTGGGCCGAATTTTACATGTAATGCTCCTAAAGATTAAAAAATTAAATTAAACAAGTAAGATGTTTACGAATTGGGCCCTTTGACATTTTGGCCTGATTTTCAACTAAGTGTGAAGAAATTTCTTGATTGGGCTGGATTTTGGTTATTGGGCCTCGCCTTCAAGAATTTGGGCTCGTGATCCATCTCCTACCAAAATTGGGTCGTTGACGCTCGTAATGGAGATCCAATGCGTTTTGGCTGCAAGATTTGGTTTCTTGGACCAAGATTTCCAAGATTTGAAATCTTGATTTTCTTGATTCTTGAAATCTCTTCAACAGCAAAATTGGGCCAAGATTCTATTTCTTGATTTTCTTGAAAACAAGAAAGTGAATCTTGATTTTCTTGTTCTCTCGTGTATGCATCTAAGGCCTTGCTAACAAGCTCTTGAATGGTCCCATTTAGTTTGGACCGCATTTGTCGGGCCTTTGATCTCGTTATTGGGCCTTGTGGCAATTTGAGCCCATCACGTTCTTGAACTTGGATTGGGCCTTTATGACTCGTATCAACATGCTTTTAATTTGTTTTGCTACAGCAATTTAATGTGTCTTAGTTTATTGCATATTTAATTAGCCAATTAAGTTGTCTAAGCTTAGGACAAATTTATTTCTTGTTAAAAGGTCCAACTGAATTACATGTCTTAATTGTGTCTAGCTCCAGCCGAATTTTAATATGTCTTAGTGCATACATGTTTTTAAATTGTCCTAGTTTATTACATGATTTAAATGTGTATTTCAGCCGAATTAATGTGCAATTTTAATTATAGTTGCTACCAAATTAATGTGTCTTAAAATAATTAATTTTGCTTATTTATTTGGTGCAGGTATGTGCAATGGACGGCATGATTAAGGTGTGCTGATGGTTCATCTTTTGCATGCATCTCTTCATGCATGCCAAGGGCCAAATGAGATGATGTTTCCTCTCTTCCAAGCTGGCCGTCCAGCTTTCCAAAGTAGCATCTTAGCTTTCACATTTGTCGGAAGCTCCTGTTCACACTTGTGTCCATTCGGTTATGAGAGTTCACACTCAAGGGACTTTTCAAATTCGGCTTTTACACTTGAGGGACCATTGGAGTACTCCAAGCTGCTCAATAAATTCCAGACTATTTATCTCAACAAAATAGCCTAATTAAGGAGTATTTATTCAACATTTAAACCCCTTGGCCGAATCTGCCCACACCAATTCAGCTCATTTAAACTTTTCATTTAAACTCCAGCTGATTGAAGTCTTTTAGAGGTGGCCATTGATGTCCCTTATACACAAGGAAGTTTCCTGGAAATTTCTTGAAGAATTCTAGAATTTTTAGCTCATTTAAAAGATGAAATTAAGTGACCATTCAGCTAGCTTTGTGACTATTTGGCTAGACTAAGTCTGTAATAGCCCCTTTTTATGGTTAATCAGAATAGTGATTTCGGGACCACAATCCGACATCAAAAAGAAAAAAAATTATTTCATTATTATTTTAATATTTACGAGTTAACTGTGATTTAAAAAAAATGGTTTTTGATATTGTATTTTTTTTGGCTTTATAAGCGATTTATTAAGTTCAAGTGGTTTTAGAAAATGAGGTATTGGGACCTCGTTTCTATAAACTAACTAAGTCGTAAATATTTTTATAAATATTTTTAGAGTGGCAATAAGATGATATTAAAGTTTCGTTGAAAAATTTTATCGTTTCGATAGTTAATTGAGCAAAAAGGACTAAATCGCGTAAAGTGTAAAAGTTGTGTTCTATAAGTCAAATGTGTCTAATAGCTATGGAATATTAAAGTGGGAGTCCTTATTGGATAATTAGGCCACTATTTTGGTTAGTGGAAGATTTGGTTTGGCATTGTTGAATTTTATTTTATTTTTAAAGGATAAAGTTGGTATTTAGTAAATAAGTTAATATTAATTAAAACAAAAGAAAATTTTGGTTCATTATCACCTTCCACCATCGAAAATTCACATTTAGAACAACCATGGAAGCTTGAGCATTCGGCAATACTCATTTCTCATGCATGTAAGTATTTTATCCATTTTTAATAATTTTTTTACGTTTTTGAGATCATTTCTTTGTGTTCTAGCTAGCCCATGCTTGAATTTTTTGAATTGTTTGTGTATTTTGTGATTTTCCATTGATGAGAGCCTTTTTTTTGTTTTTTGATGATGAAAAATAAATATTTAATGCTAAATTATCATGTTTTATTAAGTGATTTTTGATAAAAATGCTTATTAAGGACTAAATTGAGAAATTTGTAAATTGAGGGGTTAAAATGTGAAATAAATGAAATTATTGGGCTGCATAGGACCTAAGGTAAATTCGGCCTAACATGGGAATAGTGAAATTGAGTATTTTGTGTTTTTTTGAAATAGGGACTAAATTGCAAAAAATGTGAAATGTCAGGGGCAAAATTGTAATCAGCCTATTTTATGTGTTTTTGGATGAATTTGATTGAATATATGATTAAAGAAGTTGAATTTGTATTGAATTAGATCAAGAAATGTAGAAATCGAATTTGGACTGGGGAAAAACCAAAGTTGTCGACTAATTATCCCGTCCTGATTATCTTTGTCCGAGGTAAGTTTATAAGCAAATAGACGTACTTAATTTTAATTAAATGCAAATTATATATACTGAAATGAAATATATGAATTACTATATGCCAATGCCGAATGTGTTTAAGCATGGTAACTATGTTCATGCATTCGTTTCGACTGAGTTATAACATTTGAAAGTCCTTATGAACTATATGGAGTATCTAGAATTTTTGATATATAAATTGTTTATGAGAAAATTTTATAATAGTGATATTCGGGTTTTGAGCCTAGCAAGCCTTGTGCTGGTGAATTAAATTAGGCTTATGCCTAGCAGGCTTATTATCGGTGTATAAAATTAGACTTTGAGTCTAGCAGGCCTTGTACCGGTGTGAGATTCAGGCTTAGGCCTAGCAGGCTTTATGCCGGTGAATTATTATAAGTTTATGCCTAAAAGACTTTATGCTGATGGTAATCGAATACATTAAACGAGCTAAATGATCAAGTATGAGTTAGCTTATTGTTTCCTTGAAAATAAGGTAAGCTGATTATTTGATATGTGATACAAACATATGTATGATGTTAGTTTGAATTTGTGAGTAAATGTGAAGTATATTCGGCCATAAGTTAAGTGTAATTATGTGGTATTAAGGTTTAATACATGAGTATATGTAAACAAATGTTTAAAGATTCGGCTTTATGCATTGATAATATGATTTTAATAGTGTATGATACTTTGGTATAGACATGTATATTCGACTACATGATAAGTATAAGTATGAGATATTTTTAGTTTGATTCAAGAATATATGTTTATGGGTGTGAATATATTTGATCTTATAATGGTACTATGGTTTTGAAATTGAATGTTTGATTCAAGAATATATTTTTAGTTTGATTCAAGAATATATGTTTAGGTATACGTTCATGTGTGGTTGTAAATCCGAAAATGATATTTAATTTAATTTGGTATGCTTATGATATTGATAATGGTGAGATAGAAATAAATAATTAGTTAATAGGATAAAATATGAAGTTTAGGTATATTAATATAGATATGAATTAGATGCACACTGGAGTGTTATTTGTGTTCAAGTGTTAAGTATGGCTTTTGTTTTTAGGATGAATTGTGCACTTGTATAAATACATCATTAGTCTGTTCTGCCATGTTATAATGTATTTAAGTTTCATATGTGATTGCATAATAATTTATGTAATAATATGATTCAATTGGTTTTATTATGAGCTTGTGCAGAAGTTATCAAATTATATATTTGATATACGATTAATGAGATAGAAATTGGCATATATTCATAGTATGAATGTAATGATTTATAATGGAATATGATTGAATTATGAAAATGGCATTAATATGATGGATATAGGGAATTGAATATTGGAAGTATTAAATATGTGAATATGTTTTGATATATACAAGTTTAGTTCGAATTTAGTAATTATGGAACATGATCAGTTAGGTTTTGATATATATTTGAAATGTGCTTATTTGCGATACATGTTCAGTAAGGTATGATTATTTCTGAATTGGAATTATGACTCATGTATTCGAATTTATATTAAGTGAATTGTGGATATTTGAATTTGATATGTTTTAAATGTTTATTAATTCTTTGGTGTATGAAAGGTGAGGAATGATTGTGCTAAATTGTGTTTTATACAGTAATTCCTCATAACCCTAATCCGGTAATGGATACAGGTTAGGAGTGTTACAAAGTCCAGCACTATAAATATGTAACTCTTTTCTTTGTTTTAGAACTTTTGTCAAATTGAATGAAATATATTATATTTGTGAGATTTTCTTCTCTCAAATTTTTTCTTAGACTTTGTTGGCTTATCTGTTGTCAGTGGCGTCAACCATAGTCTTTCTTTTTTGAACTTATCACTCCAAACGAGTGTGGCGTTCAACTCCAACCTATACTTTCGGTTCTTACCTTTTTAGGTAACGGGTCAAGGTCGTTTATCACCATCGACTTTCCCTCTTAAGCTCCTATAAGTTTCAGGTCAATACTCATATTTAGTGTTGGTTCTTACTTGCATCTTAAGCCTGTTATCCATCCCATTCTCATTTACCGTACTTCACTGTGAAAGCTATTATCTATCTTTTATTTCTTGTTAGCCAAACCTATAACCATCCATACTTATCTATTTTGAACCCCTCTTTGATAACCGATTCTAGCCTTAGCCTCTTTTCAACTAAACTTCACAAATCGAACGATACTTCTACGTTAGATGATGGGGCATCTTATTGACTCAACTCACTATAGGGTGAGATCGTATCAGCCGAACCTAATTAAGACAATTTAGCTCATTTCAGCTCCTTACTTAATGTCAATAATTCAGCTGATTGGAAAACACCAAGAGACCATCCATTGGCATCCTCAAAGCTGCTGGAACCTTCAAAGAAGTTAGTTCCTTTTTGTGACCATTCAGCTAGCCTAGGTTTCTAGCTATAAATATTTAGCTCATTTCATTTTGTAAATAGAACTTTTGCTCATTTTTATGAAATTATATTACTTTGTGAGTGTTCAACTCTCATTGTTCACCTTGGACTGAATTGACTTATCAAGACAACTCTTGTGGCATCAATCCCGTCTTTCGTTCGAACTTATCACTTGACAAGTGTGGCGTTCACCTATACCTCTGGTTCCTATCTTTCATAGATAGTGGGTCAAGGTTCGTTATCTTTTCCAAACCGATTTCACCTAAGTGCTATATAAGATTTGGGTCGACCTTTTCTATATCATTGGTTCAATCTTGGCCTTAGCCAAATTCGTCCATCTATCATTTCAACTATCCTTAACCTTTGTTTCTGAGCCTATTTTTCAACCTTTTCCAAGCCATTCCGAAACAACTCAAGTCTTACTTAATTTTATGATCAGGCAATCTAAACGACTAAAATCTTTTCTGAGGGGAGATCGTATCATTTGGTATCAGAGCTAGCTAAAATTAAGTAAGTATGATGTTTTCGGTATCCTGAGATTGTATTTTGCTGAAAAAAGAAAAAATTGAAAAAATCGTGAAAGAAAAAAAAGAATACGTATATTATTTGAAGTGCAAAATTCTGAAGTATTAAAAAAAAGGAGTTAAGAAATTTTAAAAAAAGGGTGAAGTTATTGTACAAGTTTTTTGCCCGAAATCATTCCTTTTCCCAAAAAAATCACTCAGCCACACTTAAACCTTTTCATTTTCATTTCTAGCTGATACGGCCACGCCTTGGGCACACTTTTGGACCAGCTTCCTAAGCATTGTTTGCAAATCCATGCAAGCTGAATTAGTTCAATTCCTTCTCATTGAGCTCTGTTTAGCTTGTTTCCAGCTCACTCGAGCTCAAGTCAACTCATTCAAGCTCAATTCAGCTCAATCTTAACCTAATGAGCTTATTTTTAGCTTTCTTTAGCTTGCATTTATTTTCCTGAAATAAATCATTTAATTTGTCTTTAGTTGAATTAGTTGTTTATTTTAAGTTAATTAATTTGTTAAATCTGGACAAATAATTAATTAAGTGTTTTAATTATATCTAAATTAAATACTTAATTAATTATGATGTTTTAAATATGTATGAAATTGTTAATATGTATGGCCAAATTTAATGTGCAAATTATTGAGTTCATATGCTGCTAATTTAATGTGTTTGAAATGCATTTAACTTGCTGATTTAATTTGCTGCAGGTTCATGAACGGATTGGTGCAATGTATGGGAGTGTGCATGCACAATTGAGGTTCAATGGATGGCATTTAAAGGAGCACATGCATTTGGGACGTTCATGCAAGAGGGAGTTGCTGAAAGTTCATGTATTTGAAGATTCATGGATCATATTTATGGGGGAAAATTACATGGGACGTTTCATGCATGATTCATGCATTTTCAAGATGACCATTCAAGTATTTTAGGCACATTAATGCCTCATTCAGCCAAGGGAGATGTAGGATCATTAAAGAGCTGCACATTCATGGAATTATGGAGATTCTTCAAGGCTAAGGATGCATGAATGCATCAAGTGAAGCATCATGATGGTTCGGCCAATTCATGTACCATCTTCAAGCATGAACTGAATTTTAATGCTATTTGTGTGAACATGTTAAATACTTGTGTGAACAGAATTTAAGTTAGTGTGAACAACATAGATGCCGAATATCAATAGGCATTTTAGGCTTATAAATAGCTTACTTGTTTATTGTAAAAGATTACAGAATTTGATTATTGAAAACTTGATTGTGAGGTTTCCTCCTATCCTATTTCATACGAGTCTCGTTCTGACTTATCTAGCTCGCTAGTGGCGTCAACCCGACTTCTTGAACTTACCACCATCCTGGTGTGGCGTTCATCCACCTTTTTATACCTTTGGTTCCTACCTCTCTATAGGTAACGGGTCAATGTCCATCTTCGACAATCCATTTAATCCACCTTGAGCAATATAAGTCCTGGGGCAATACTTCATATAGTATTGAATCGTTCTTCGCTTGAGTTCTATTTTTCCATTCCATTTTCACTATTAAATTATAAACAATATTTCTTTATTTCACCGAGCCTATCAAACATCTATCCAAACCATCTTTTGAACCCATTTTCTCAACTTCCGCTATAAAAAATCATCTAACTCCATCTATCTACAAATTTGAACAAACTTCTCGTCGACGATCGGGCATCTTAAGTGAACCCGACTCCATCAACCGAGCCGGATCACATCATTTGGTATCAGAGCTACTAAAACGAGAAATGCCGACATTCGTATCAAGCTCGGAGTAGGTTCGTAATGTAAAAAAAAAAGTCAAAAAAAATAAAAAAAAATTTTGAGTTGGAATTTAATTTTTTTTTCTCTTCCTTGTATTTACCTTACTATTGTATTGGAGTATCACAAAAAAACGAAATTCAAAAAAAAAAGAAGTGAGCAAAAAAAAGAAAAAAAAGTAAAAGAAAAGAACAAAAAAAAGTGAAAAGTATTGCGAGTTTTATTTTCATCTCTTATTACTCCGATCATCAAGTTTCCCTTCCTACCATTATTTACCCATCCCAACGCCACACTTCAAACCAATTTTCTTCTTTATTCAGCCTACCCTACACCCAACATTATCCCTTGTAACCAATTTGAAACCGACCCTCAAGCAGCAAATTAAGTCTACCGAGACAAATCACGAAATTGTGAGAAGAGGTTGAGTGGAAAAAGGCACGAGTGAAATTACATCAAAGAAAAAGCCAAAATTTGAATGTAAACATGAGTGCGAGTGAAAATCATTATTTCCTTTTTGAGCGAATTTGTGAGGTTTGTGGTAAGGTATTTATTTTCTTTATTATTTTTTTTCTAACATCTTCTTGTCATTACTTAATCATGTCTCGAGAAACATTTCCCGAATCAGAATTCCAATATTTGATGTAAGAGATGCATAGAATGGTGAAATCAAAATTTGATAAATTGCATGATCGATTGGATCGAGTGGAGGAAAGAGCCCGATGGAAGCCAAACTCACCGGGTGAAGAGACGGAGACAAGATCATCACGAAGGCACACATCCATTGATTTTTGGGAAGAGATTCATACCATGATTCCTATTCAACGAGGAACTCAAGACGAAGCAAAGCAAGTTTTGAGTTTAAAGCTTTCCGAGGTGACGAACGAGAAATCACAAGTAGTCCTTCGTATGCACCGAGGTATTCGTCCGCCAAGAATCAATCTCGAAGAGGTGATCATTTTTTGTATGAAAGTCGTTCCAATTATACCCAACGAGAGTCATTTCGTGCTGATTCATTTGTAACATCTCCATCCTATAATGAAAGAGCGAGGCAAAAAGAAAAAGAAATAAGAAGAAAGGAAAGACAAGAAATGTTGATGAGAGAAAATGAGCATATATGGAATGAAATCGAGAGACGAAAAAAAGAAATGAAAGAAAAGGAACAAGAAATTGAAAAAGAGAGTGAGATTGAAGAAAGAAACGAGAGTGTAAAAGAAACGAGTGTCATGGAAAAAGAAATTGAGATTGAAAAAGGATGTGAAAAAGAGAAAGAAATCGAAAAAGAAATTGAGATTGAACAAAAGTGTGAGGAAAAAGAGAAAATTGAAAAAGAAAGAAAAGACAATGAGTTAGAAAAACAAACGAGAGAAAAGGAGGCAAAAGAGCAAGAAAAAGTAAGGAATCTGTTTACTAAACCACATGAGAATTTGTCTTGTTCTGTTTCCTCTTTTCAGGTCTCCGGAAGGCCAAGTGACGATAATTTTCAACTCCAATACCTCTCGAAGGAGAGAAGGTTCATTTTGGCTGAAAAAGGTAATGTTCTCAACGATCCTAGTTCGCCTATGCCAAAAGGTAAGCAAGGTATGAATGTTAAAAATTTTAAAGCACTTCTGCCTTACTCGATTGTTGATGGACACACTGTTGATGATTTGGTCTTTAGAAAGAATCTAAACTTTGACGTGGCTATTTGTCATTCTTTGATTGATGATGATCCATTTGTTTTGTCTAATGATAAGAAGATTCTTGCATTTGAAAAATATCATTTTGATGGTATTGGTTGTTTATCTTTAACTTGCAATGGAATGCATATTTTGGATGCGCAAGATGAAAGTCCGTATAAATTGTTCATTTTATCTGATTCCATTGAAAAGGATTGGAAATGTATTGTTGAGTATGGTATTGGCAAGATTTTTGATGAAGAACGAATAAATCAGCACCAACAAAATCTAGAATTGAGTGATCAAAAGTCGACATATCATTTGCTTGGTTGTGTTGATCATGTGGATTATCTAATTTATGGTGTGAAATTTCCATGTTTTCATAAATCTTTTCGAATGAAATTTAAAGGGTTTGCTTGTTTGAATTTGAGTATGCTAACACCATCGTTGTTTAATTTGTGTAAATTGTTGGAGATAAAAGGACTCTTTTTGCCATTTGGATCGAGTAGTCAAAATCATGTCTTTAATCCTGGAGTTTGTTATTATGAATCATCCATGAAAGAAAGCAAGTATCGTAAATTTTGTTTGAATGAATGTGTAAACAATTTTTGTTTGTATGATGCTTTGTCTTTAAGTTTGAAAATGAGACATGTGAATCTTGTTGGTTTGTTAAGTCAAAATCCAAATTTTGTTTTCGGAGGTTGTTCTCAACTATGGTCTAAAAGATCTGAACATGTTTTGCATGATAATCATTTTGAGATGTTTAGTGTTCTTTCTATGAAGTCTGTCATGAAATTGCTAAATCAAATTGAAATGGCAAGAGAAAATTTTGTTTTTGACCCCGGAGATTATTATTCTTTGTTCTTGTTAAAAGGGCTTGGATTCTGTAATTCTGATCTTCGAGATTATGCCTTTCGACTGTTTTGTGATTTAGGTTTGTTTCTATCGAGAAAAAAGGTAAGAACAATTTCTATTTTTGACCCTGGTATCAGTTTATTTGTTCGAATTGTGAATCAAATTTTGGAAAGTTCCTTTGTGTTTAATCTTCATTGTGTCACTAATTTGTTTTATTCTTTTAAAGGTGACAATGTGAAGTGGTACCCTCCTAAAGAGGGAGGGCAAGCGAATGAGCTACTTTTGATCCGAGTCAATTGTGGCTTTCAAATCATCAACAATTTTTCGCGAGTAAATGCCCCGATTTGGGGACAAATCGCTTTAAAGAGGGAGGGGATGATACGGCCACGCCTTGGGCACACTTTTGGACCAGCTCCCTAAGCATTGTTTGCAAATCCATGCAAGCTGAATTAGTTCAATTCCTTCTCATTGAGCTCTGTTTAGCTTGTTTCCAGCTCACTCGAGCTCAAGTCAACTCATTCAAGCTCAATTCAGCTCAATCTTAACCTAATGAGCTTATTTTTAGCTTTCTTTAGCTTGCATTTATTTTCCTGAAATAAATCATTTAATTTGTCTTTAGTTGAATTAGTTGTTTATTTTAAGTTAATTAATTTGTTAAATCTGGACAAATAATTAATTAAGTGTTTTAATTATATCTAAATTAAATACTTAATTAATTATGATGTTTTAAATATGTATGAAATTGTTAATATGTATGGCCAAATTTAATGTGCAAATTATTGAGTTCATATGCTGCTAATTTAATGTGTTTGAAATGCATTTAACTTGCTGATTTAATTTGCTGCAGGTTCATGAACGGATTGGTGCAATGTATGGGAGTGTGCATGCACAATTGAGGTTCAATGGATGGCATTTAAAGGAGCACATGCATTTGGGACGTTCATGCAAGAGGGAGTTGCTGAAAGTTCATGTATTTGAAGATTCATGGATCATATTTATGGGGGAAAATTACATGGGACGTTTCATGCATGATTCATGCATTTTCAAGATGACCATTCAAGTATTTTAGGCACATTAATGGCTCATTCAGCCAAGGGAGATGTAGGATCATTAAAGAGCTGCACATTCATGGAATTATGGAGATTCTTCAAGGCAAAGGATGCATGAATGCATCAAGTGAAGCATCATGATGGTTCGGCCAATTCATGTACCATCTTCAAGCATGAACTGAATTTTAATGCTATTTGTGTGAACATGTTAAATACTTGTGTGAACAGAATTTAAGTTAGTGTGAACAACATAGATGCCGAATATCAATAGGCATTTTAGGCTTATAAATAGCTTACTTGTTTATTGTAAAAGATTACAGAATTTGATTATTGAAAACTTGATTGTGAGGTTTCCTCCTATCCTATTTCATACGAGTCTCGTTCTGACTTATCTAGCTCGCTAGTGGCGTCAACCCGACTTCTTGAACTTACCACCATCCTGGTGTGGCGTTCATCCACCTTTTTATACCTTTGGTTCCTACCTCTCTATAGGTAACGGGTCAAGGTCCATCTTCGACAATCCATTTAATCCACCTTGAGCAATATAAGTCCCGGGGCAATACTTCATATAGTATTGAATCGTTCTTCGCTTGAGTTCTATTTTTCCATTCCATTTTCACTATTAAATTATAAACAATATTTCTTTATTTCACCGAGCCTATCAAACATCTATCCAAACCATCTTTTGAACCCATTTTCTCAACTTCCGCTATAAAAAATCATCTAACTCCATCTATCTACAAATTCGAACAAACTTCTCGTCGACGATCGGGCATCTTAAGTGAACCCGACTCCATCAACCGAGCCGGATCACATCACTAGCCTACCCTTTTCCTAACATCAATCTCTACCCAAACCGAACATCACTTTTGCAAACCGACTCCACAACAAATTCTGATTTGTCTAAGTGATGTGATCTCGATCGCATCATGTTGTGGCACCACTCGTTGCTATCATGATTGGCCTAAAACACGAGGTCCCCCAGTGCAAGATGAAGCTCAATCTCAGCTCAACAAGCTCACATGTGATCTCAACAAGCTCATGTGAGCTAAATCGAGCTGGGAAAAACTAAGATTGAGCTTGTTGAGCTGAGATTGAGCTTCATCTTGCACTGGGGGACCTCGTGTTTTAGGCCAATCATGATAGCAACGAGTGGTGCCACAACATGATGCGATCGAGATCACATCATACGCTCCCTCTTGAAGACGATTTGTCCTCAAATCGGGCCACTTGCTCGCGAAAAATTTTTCGAGATCACAAGCCCTTTTGTTCATGATCCAAAAAGTATTGTTTTTAAAACTCCAGGAACCACAAATGGTTTGAAAAGAAAATGATTTAGTTCCATGCCCTCCCTCTTTAGGAGGAAACCATTCCAAAGTGTCACCTACATAGAAATGGAACGAATTAGTGACACTAAAATTTATAAACTCAAACGATCTTTTCAGAATCTTATTCAAAATTAGAATGCATAATCCAATGCCGGGATCAAATGTAGAAGTGGATCTTACCTGTTCACAATGGTTTTCCATACTTAGTAATAAAGGATGCATCAGAATCAAATCAAATTTATAATCAAAATTTATCAAGGAGTCCTCCAAATGATCATGTAATCTAAGTTCCACTCGATCAATCTTACTTAAACATGCAGAATTTATATAGCAAGGCAGATTTGAGACACCATCTTCAAATTCAAATGCACTAACCATTTTACATGCCATCGTCTTATCACATATTCGGATCAAAAGAAACTTAAACAAGCATGCCTTTAAACATTCATATGTCTTGATTCTGTTAAACAAAAATAAACAACATTCTCCACAATAAAAAATTTGATTTTGTCTTAACAAGCCAACAAGATTCACACGTCTCGTTTTCAAACTTAGTGACAAAGCATCATACAAGCAACGATTGTTTACTTGGTCATTCAAACAAAATTTACAATGCTTGCCTTCTCTCAAAGATGAGCCAGGATAGCGAACTCCAGGGTTGAACACACGATATTGTTCACTCGTTCCAAAATGCAGTGTGAATTTCTTAATTACCAATAATTCACACAAGTGGAACAAAAAGAATTTGAGCATGCATATGTTCAAACATTCATACATCGTAAATCTCATTCGAATAGACTTGTTCAAACATGGGGGATTTACGCAAAAAAATAGAAAATTCAAATTATCACCACACACAAGTAGACTAGGCGTTTCACATGCCAACTTTTTATCACAAGAGTTTAAAATTTGTTTGTGCGGATTTATTCGTACTTCAGTAAAATTCTTGCCAATACCATACTCATCAATAGGAAAACACTTCTTACCACTATGGAAGGTGTAATCACCATCATTCAGAATATGATAATCAAACAAATCGAACTTTGTATGTGAATAATCTTTATCGCACACTATCACACTTTGTTCATGCTGATCTAATCGAATGCCTTCAATAAAATTGCCAGCAACAAACTTATCATAGAAAAACTTTTCAAAGCACTAGTTGAAACAAAATCATAAATAATAGATGAACGAAAATTAACCAATTCAATGGGGAAAACCCTTTCGCAAAAACAATTTTCAGCAATCTTGTCATAAACATGTGAGTAAATGAGTTGAAACTCGCTCAACAAGGAACCCTTACCTTGCTTACCATTGGAAATGTGACAATCATTTTTATCTTCCAACTTACCTCTTTCAATCAATTGAAAACGTCTCTCGGTAGAAAGGTAATGAAGTTGGAACCAATCCGTGGATGGAATCTTGCAAACCTGAAACAAAGAAAAATCACAAGGTAATTTCGAAAGGGGGTTAGCAAAAGAATTCCTCTCTTTTCGTGATTACTCACTTCACTCGTTTCTTTTACAGACTCTCTTTCTTTTTCACTTGATTTCTTTTCAAGCTCTCTTTCAATTTCTTTTTTCGCTTTTTCTTTTTCAATTTTCTTTTCTTCATTTTCTTTTTCTCTCACTTTTTCGATTTCTTTTTCTTTTGCAATTTCTTTTTCTTTTTCGTTTTCTTTTTGTTTTCTTTCAATTTCTTTTTCAATCTCTTTTTCCTTTTCTCGCTCAATGGATTGCTTCATTTTGAATTGGTCTTCTTGCACTTGTTCCGGTGTGAGCGGCGCTAAAGTGATTTTCCTTCCTTGATGCTTGAAGGAATACCTATTGGTATGTTCATCGTGAATGAACTTGCGATCCGATTGCCATGGTTCTCCTAGCAACAAATGGCAGACTTGAATAGGCACAACATCACAAAGGACTTCGTCTTGGTATCTTCCGATGGAAAATGCAACACGCACTTGTTGAGTAACTTCAAATTTGCCTTCAACACCAAGTCCTTGCAGTTGATAGGGTCGTGGATGCTTGGTAGTGGCCAAGCCAAGTTTTTTTACCGTTCGAATACTAGCCATGTTTGACCTACTTCCACCATCAATAATGAGGCAACAAACTTTATCGTGGACACGGCAACGCGTGTGAAACATATCTTCACATTGTGGTTCATTTTCCAATCTTTGAAGGATTGCACTAATCTTGATGTCAACGATAGTAGATGTCAAATCTTCTTTATCTTTGTCGAATTGTCGAAATTCAGATCGCATTATCCTTTGTATTTCTTGTCTCCACATTTGGAATTCAAATTTAGAAAATTCTTCAGACATGCTTCAACAAAATATTAGAAAACAAAAGTTAAATTAGAAAGAAAAATAATTCTCACCACAAATCTCTCAAGTTCGCTCAAAAAGAAAAATTCACTCACTCGTGTTTGAACTCTCTTTTAGGCTTTTTTTTGAATGAACTCACGCTCTCTTGCCTTTTACCACTCGACCTCGTCTCACAAATTTGTAATTCGTCTCGATAGACTTAATTTGCTGCTTGAGGGTTGGTTTCAAAATGGGTTACAAGGGATAATGTCGGGTGTAGGGTAGGCTGAATAAAGAAGAAAATTGGTTTAAAGTGTGGCGTTGGGATGGGTAAATAATGGTAGGAAGGGAAACTTGATGATCGGAGTAATAAGTGATAATGATAAAAACTCGCAAGACTTTTCACTTTTTCTTCTTCTTTTTTTTTAACTCGATTTTTTTGTCACTTCTTTTTTTTCCTTTTTTTTTGATTTTTTAATTTTTTTTGAATTTATTCTCTTTTTTTTTAAATCTAATACAATAGTAAACAAAATACAAGGAAGAGAAAAAAAATTAAATTCCAACTCAATTTTTTTTTGATTTTTTTTGACTTTTTTTTACATTACGAACCTACTCCGAGCTTGATACGAATGTCGGCATTCCTCGTTTTAGTAGCTCTGATACCAAATTATGTGATCCGGCTTAGTTGATTGAGTCGATTCACTTGATTGCCCGATCGTCGACGAGAAGTTTGTTCGATTTTGTAGATAGATGGAGTTAGATGATTTTTATAGCGGAAGTTGAGAAAATGGGTTCAAAAGATGGTTTGGATAGATGTTTGATAGGCTCGGTGAAATAAAGAAATATTGTTTATAATTTAATAGTTAAAATGGAATGGAAAAATAGAACTCAAGCGAAGAACGATTCAATACTATATGAAGTATTGCCCCGGGACTTATATTGCTTAAGGTGGGTTTAATGGATTGTCGAAGATGGACCTTGACCCGTTACCTATAGAGAGGTAGGAACCAAAGGTATAAAAAGGTGGATGAACGCCACACCAGGATGGTGATAAGTTCAAGGAGTCGGGTTGACGCCACTAGCGAGCTAGATAAGTCAGAACGAGACTCGTACGAAATAGGATAGGAGGAAACCTCACAATCAAGTTTTCAATAATCAAATTCTGTAACCTTTTACAATAAACAAAATAAACTATTTATAGGCTCTCTAATGCCTATTAAAATTCAACTACTAATCTGTTCACACAACAATTAAAAATGTTCACACTTCAAGCATTAAATCTCTGTCCATGGATAGTGTAAGTTCATGCATGGTTGAATAATCATGTTTCTTCCCAAAACCCGTTCATGCATGCTTAACCAATAAGAAAGCTTCCTTGTTCCATAAATGTGCATCTTCAATTCATATCCAACCCCTCTTGGACGAATGCTAGGTGCATGGGTAATGCATCTCTCTTAATTAAAGCTTTAATGATGGGCTGGTTCATGAATGGAAGCATGTACCTTGTAAATTCGTTCTCCCCTTTGTACATGCACATTATACATTCAATGTGATGAATTAAGGTAATATTCCCTCCCTTTGGACGTTCATGAATCCGCCCATACATGTATAGGAGCTGATTGGTCAAATTGAGGTGTGAATGGCTTAGATGCTGCCTTGGGAATACGATCGGCCAAGCTTGTGCTTTAAGTTGCTGGACACCTTTTGGCCAAATAGGTGCCTTGGGGAGCCAAATGGATCAGCCACCATTTATTGAAAGAGGCCTTACATGCACCGTCCCATACATTGAACCTATCATGCATGAACCTTGTTTAATTACTCTCCAAATTCAACTCACCTACAAAAACACATGAACCAAAATTAAATCACATAAAATTCAGCTGAACAAACATTAATATAATTTAGACACACTAATTAAACATAAATTAAATTAGACAAATTTAATAAAGTCTTAACAAGACATATTAAATTCGGCCAAGATACATTTAAAACATGTAATAAGTCAAAACATAATTATAAGCTGTAGTAATTTAAGCTAAATTAATAAATTACTTAATTTATTCAGACATTAAAATAAATGAGTTGAAATAAACTTAAGCCAAGCTCAAACGAGCTAAAGTAAGCTAAATTGAGCTCAAACGAGCTAAATTAAGCTCATGTGAGCTAAATCGAGCTGGGAAAAACTAAGATTGAGCTTGTTGAGCTGAGATTGAGCTTCATCTTGCACTTGGGGACCTCGTGTTTTAGGCCAATCATGATAGCAACGAGTGGTGCCACAACATGATGCGATCGAGATCACATCACTAAGTATTCCATTGAAAACTTAGAGAGGCGAATAGAGCAGAAAAAGGCAAGAGTGCAGTGAGCTCATTAGAGTGGCAAAAAGGCAAATAGTGAGGTAAACACGAGCGTGAGTGAAAACATTTATTTTTCTTTCCGGATGAATTGTGAAGTTTTTTTTGTGGTAAGGTATTTATTTATTTTTAATCCCTTTTCCTTCATCAATTAATCATGTTTTGTGAAGAATTTTTAGAATCTGAATTTCAATATTAGATGAAAGATATGGAGTGCATGCTCGACCGAAAAATCAAGCCTATCTAAGAGAACCTAGGCCATCAAGCAAGAGGCCAATGAAAGTGATGTGATCTGGCCCGGGTAGATGAGTCGAATTCACGTAGTTGCCCGATCGTAGTTCAAGAGAGTCGTTCGTGCCTCGGATTTTAGTAATAAATGTAAAATAATGGATTAGAATACGCGGAAGGTTTCAAGAAGGGTAAGTTTAGTAATAGGTTCGGTTATGTGTAGCAAAGATGGGTGATGGATAAATGGGTCGGTTTGGTTACAAGAAGGAAAGTTGAAAGATGGGGGATGGAAAAACAAACTCAACGTCAGGAATGATTCAACACTAAGAAGTGTCACCCCGGTTCCTATATTGTTAAGGTGAAAAGATGGATAGATGGATAGGTGAACGCCACACCAAGATTGGTGATAAGTTCAAACAAGACGATTGACGCCACTAGCACAAGCCAGATAAGTCTTTCAAAACTTGTACGAGATATGAGAGGAAGCAACCTCACAAGAACAAATGTTCATTAACAAATTTGGCCAAAAGTCCCTTACAATTGAAAGAAAACAAATACTTATAGGCACATAGATGACCATTCAAATTCGGCATCTAGGTGTTCACACAATAATAAAAATGTTCACACTATTGTATTAAAATAGTTCATAAATTCGGCAGATTCATGAACTAGTTGAATGGACACTTTCTTCCTCCTAAGTGTGTGCATGAATACTTAATCATAAAGAAAGACTTCAAGTGACTTGTATGTGCACCAAAGGTTGCATTCATCTCCTTGGGACGTTCATACACTTGTATGGAACATGTATCCTCATAATTAAACTCTTTAATAGCATGTAGGTTCATAACTGGCAGCATGAACCTAGTAAATTCGTTCTCCCCTTTGTGCATACACTTAATTCAATCAATATGTTGAATTATTGAGTCAATTCCTTCCTTTGGACGTTCTTGAACCCATCCATGCATGTGTAGTAGCTTATAGGTCAATTCAAAGTGTGAACAGCTACTTCTTGGCCGAATAAGTGCCTTGGAAAGTTAGGAGACAGCCACCATACATGCACTTAAGCCATTCATGCATTCTATCACCCCATGCATTTGATCCATTCATGGACTAGCCTTTAATGTCCATACATGCATTCGACACATGCATGAATTTGTAGAAACCTTGCATCTAGCCGTACATGCACCAGCATTTAATACTTCTTCATTCATGAGTGTGGAATGCCCAAAAGAGATGTTTCTTCATCCATACATTGTACCGTCCAAAGGGATGTACCTACATGAAATAAGCAAGTCATTAAGATATCTCATGAACACTCATAAATTCGGCACGATGTGAACACATTAATGTCATGCATTAATTCAGCTATGTGAACATAATCAATTTATGTAATGACTATGACATATTAATAACAAATATTAATATAAGACAAGTTTAATGCTTAAATAAATATGTGTAAATTTTTATTTAATGCATTAAAGACAAAACCGAGTTTAAACTAAAATGAGCTAAGCTTTAGCTTGTGAGCTAAAGTTGAGCTGAGATTAAACTCCTAAGCTGAAGTTGAGCTAAGGTTTAGCTCGTGAGTTGAAAGTGAGCTAGGAGTGAGCTCGGTTTAGCTCATACAAGATGGATTGAGCTCGAATAAGCTAGATTTGAGCTGGACGGAGCTCGTGGAGCTGGAAATGAGCTGGGATCAGCTTGCCAACATGTCATTGCTCGGCTTGACAGACTTGCTATATAAAGTTCGCGGGGCGTGCTCATATCATTCCCCCCCTCTTTTAGGCGACTTGTCCTCAAGTCGAGCTGTTTATCCATGGGAGAACTTTGACTCGTGCATGGTTTTCCTCGATCAAATGGGATGGAAGATGTCACACAAACCTGAAAAATTCTTACCACAGCCGGTAAAAAGAAACTCGAAGGAGTCAAATTCAAATGTGTTTGATAGTTCATAAGAAATTCATTCAATTAAACATATGCCAAAAATCTCAATTGGTCAAAGCAAGCATACATAAATTTATCAAAGAGTTTCGTTAGACCATCGTTACAAACATGAAAACTAAGTTGGATCAAGGGATAATTGGTTGAAACTGATGGTAGGCACTTAAACACATTATTCCTCATCCAAAACATTTTAATTTCTTTAATCGAATATAGTAACTCATTTGGTCCCTTGTCTTGCTCATGCAAGGTATGCCATGGCCAAAGGTATGCTAACTCTTCCTTTCATTTTTGAACAACATGAGGGGAGTCTCCAAATTCCAACGTAATAATCACATCATCACAATGCCAAAAGGAAAAATCCATCACATCAAAGTATAAATAATTTCCAAACAACCAATCAATGAAATTTTCAACTTCAATCGAATTGAGCAAAGATATTTAAAAATTTTCAGATGACTTACCTTGACGTATATGAAGAGAAGACAATTGAGGATTGGGTTTACCTTTCTCGGTCAAAATGAATCTTCTCTCTTTGGATAGATAACGTAAGACAAACCTATTACTTCAATAAATTTGAATAGGTGGTGACGCACCATGACAGGTCTTGCTCCTCGAGGGGTGGAATTCACAAAAATAAGACTGGTTAGTATTATCGAAAACTATGGACTTAAATGGAAAAGGAAAGTTACCATGGAAATTTGATTCAATTCCAAAAACATAGGTTGGCCTTACCTTCTCGAAATGAATCGAAAATTTCAGATGCGGCCAAACAAGGTGATTAATAAATAAAACAAAATTGAAACCCAAATCATTGAATTTCACCTTCTTATCAAAAGTTTGAACATCAAGCAAACATATTTTGATTGAAAATGATGCAAAGTGCTTAATGTTTCCATAAAATGAATTCATGTAGCAAATACCAGGCTTGAACACACGAACTTGTTTAGGAATTCCAACAAGCAACATATTAGAAAAAGATATAATCAACTCACCACACGAATTATATTTCACTAGTTTAAACACACATGTTGATTTGACAAAATCGAGCATACCAAAATGCAAAGGTTCATACTTCAAGAGTATTAATCGGGAATGCAAATCACAACATGGAATTTAGCACAAAAACTCAAAGATTGTTCATGAAGAACACAATTGCACATATCATGTGAAGATCTTTTAACATGGATGCCAAACAAAGAATTTTTAACGAACATGCAACTTTTCAAACAGGCAAATTTATCACAAATCAATTGAGCAGGCATATTTAAACATAAAGATTTAACACATGAGTTCAAAAAGTTTGTAGAGTCAAACACATTAGAATTTTTACGTGACAGACTTTGATCAAACATGTTCAAAATTCGCTTAGAGCAAACTAATCCAATGTTGTCAACAAATTTGCCAATGTAGTAATTGTCATAAGAAAAACTGTATATGGCACCTTTTAAAACAAATTCGTTAACAACAGTAAGTGAACAAGAATTATCCAAATCAAGTGACTTTGATTCGATAAACAAAGAATCCTTACCTTCCTTACCTTCGATCGCAAGTGGGTGGTAGTCATTCGCGAACTTACCTTTTTCGAACAACCTAAAACACCTCTCGTTTGGAAGGTAATGTAGATGGAATTGGTCGCACAAACTTCTAGGAACCTGAAAAGTTAACTCACAAGAAGATCGAACAGGTGGGTTAGTAGAAATAATCCTCACTTGCTCACTTGTTTTCTCACTCGATTCTTTTTCTTCTGAATCACTCGTTTCTTTTGTTTCAATTTCTTTTTCATCTTCTTTTTCACTCTCAAATTTCTTTTCGTTCTCTTTTTCAATCTCATTTTCTTTTTCATTTTCTTTTTGCTTTTCAAAGGCTTTTTCAAGTTCTCTCAAGATTCGCTCATTTTCTCTCTTACTTGCCTCTTGCCTCTCTTTTCTTTTTATTTCATTTTCTTTTTCTTCTTTTGCTTTTTCTTTTCTTTTCTTTATTTTCTCTTTACAAGAATGTACAAAAGAATGATGAGAATACAAATCTTGTTAAAAAGATGAAGAACTATTTACGTATGATTCACAATCAAAACTTCGTGAAGAATACTCCGAGTAAGTTTTCTTTGAAGATCTAGTAGGAGTATGTCTTTCTCTTCGAATGCCATCTTGGAACGAATCAAAATCATAATCGGCTTCTTGTCTTCTCAAATTTCTTGATGAAAAGGACTTCCGATCGAAGTCGCTTCTCGAATTCGCTGATGAATATGAGTCATAGTATGAATCTCTTTGTCTCGAAGTAGATGACGAAAAGGAATCACGATTGGAACTTTTTTTCAGGTAGTAGTCGGGGGTATATCTCCGTGGGGTTCTTGGTTCCGTTTTACGACTTGAAGAAACTCGATCACTTTGGTCTCGTTTAGTTGCCATTCTTCGCATTTCTTGAACCAAGTATCGGTATTCCGATTCGGTGAACTCTTCGCGTGACATGATTTTTGTTGCTAAAAAGAAAATGTTAGATCACAAAACAAAATAATAAAAAAATTAAGTACCTCACCACAAACCTCACAATTTCGCTCGGAAAGAAGAAGAAAAAAGGTGTCACTCCCGCTCATGTTTACACTCGTTTGGCTTTTACCTCCACTCGAATGATCTCACTCGCTCTAGCCTTTTACCACTCAAGCTTACTCTTGTAACCTCGTATTTTGTTTCTTTCGACTTGTCTTGGTGCCTTGGGGTCGGTTTCAAGATGGTTACAAAGGTTAGAATGTCATGGTGTACGGGTAGGCTAAAAGAAAAATAGTCTTTGGTGTAGTGTGGCGTTTCGGAAATGGGGTGCAAAGTTGATGAAAAGAACACTTTGTCGATCGGGTCAAAATATAAACAAAAGAAGAACTTGATCACTTCACTTTTTTTTTTATAATTTCGTTTTTTGTCCTTTTTTTAATACTTCACAATATCACTATTACAAGAGAGAGAACGAAAATTACAACTTGAATTTTTTTTCACAACAAACCTAGTTCGATCTTGTTACGAACGTCGGCGCCTCTCGATTTACAAGCTCTGATACCAAATGATGTGATTCGGTCCGGGTAGATGAGTCGAATTCACATAGTTGCCCGATTGTAGTTCGAGAGAGTCGTTCGTGCCTCGAATTTTAGTAATAAAAGTAAAATAATGGATTAGAATAAGCGGAAGGTTTCAAGAAGGGTAAGTTTAGTAATAGGTTCGGTTATGTGTAGCAAAGATGGGTGATGGATAAATGGGTCGGTTTGGTTACAAGAAGGAAAGTTGAAAGATGGGGGATGGAAAAACAAACTCAACGTCAGGAATGATTCAACACTAAGAAGTGTCACCCCAGTTCCTATATTGTTAAGGTGAAAAGATGGATAGATGGATAGGTGAACGCCACACCAAGATTGGTGATAAGTTCAAACAAGACGATTGACGCCACTAGAACAAGCCAGATAAGTCTTTCGAAACTTGTACGAGATATGAGAGGAAGCAACCTCACAAGAACAAATGTTCATTAATAATTTTGGCAAAAGTCCCTTACAATTGAAAGAAAACAAATACTTATAGGCACATAGATGACCATTCAAATTCAGCATCTAGGTGTTCACACAATAATAAAAACGTTCACACTAATGTATTAAAATAGTTCATAAATTCGGCAGATTCATGAACTAGTTGAATGGACACTTTCTTCCCCCTAAGTGTGTGAATGAATGCTTAATCATAAAGAAAGACTTCAAGTGACTTGTATGTGCACCAAAGGTTGCATTCATCTCCTTGGGACGTTCATGCACTTGTATGGAACATGTATCCTCATAATTAAACTCTTTAATAGCATGTAGGTTCATAAATGGCAGCATGAACCTAGTAAATTCGTTCTCCCCTTTGTGCATACACTTAATTCAATCAATGTGTTGAATTATTGAGTTAATTTGATACGAGTCACAAAAGCCCAAATTCTTGAAGGCGAGGCCCAATAAGCAAATTCCCAGCCCAATCAAGAAATCCATCCATACTTAGTTGAAAATCAGGCCAAATTGTCAAAGTGGCCCAAGTTGTAAAGTTTTATTTTTATTTATTTATTTATTTATTTATTTACTTAGTTTAAATTTTTATGTCAATATTCAGTCCAAGAGTCCCAGATAAAATGACCTTTGACCGAATTTCCATATTAAAATAATTAGGAGTTTTTTTTATTTTAGTTTTCTAATTAGATTAGGACTAGTTATAAGGCCTATTTAAAGGCATGGCTGTCCACCTTGTTAAACACTTATCATTATTATTAAAATTTCAGATTTGTTGAGAGCAGAATTTTCTTTGAGTTTTCTCCAAGATTTCTCTCTTGAGTTTTCTTTAGAAGTTGTTTTAACAATCTTGTGATTGTGGGAGCCATCTTCAACCTTCTTCTTGCCATTGATATTCTTTGGAGGGGAGATTAGAGTCGTTTGAAGGGAGTTGTGAGATCTTTCGAGATTTCAAGGCTTCTTAGGACTTATCTTTTAATTTCTTACTGTAAATTCTTTCTGTATTTCTACTTGTGCTGAATCATTATCTAATTTATTTTCTGTTCTTATTGTGTTTTCAGCCTTTTTCTATCTTAAGGAATCAGCCCAAAAATCCCCAATTTCTAGGGTTTTTCCATACTCTTTTTGGGTGAAATTAGATTGTCGAAATTTGGGGAAAACTATCTTGGTGTTCAATTGGGCAGAATCACAATCTCCTTGAGGGTTTCAAGAACCCTAACACTTATTTCTATTCTCAATTTGATTCTTTGCTGATTTGGGGATTTTATTTCAGATCTGAAAATTTAAAAATCTAATCTTTTAATTTTCTGTTTCGTTTCAGATCTAATTGTTTAGGGTTTTCGTAGGAGTTTCTCGTGACTTGGCAACTCGATCTTGGTCCGCGTGCGTCCCTTTATCATTTGGTATCAGATTTTGGGCGTTTTGGGTGTTCTTGGTTGATTTCTAAACTGATCTCTATTTTTAAAGCATAAACAGCAGTTTTACCTAGAAAAATTGTTTAAAAAAAATTCATTTGAGTGGGTAAACGTTGTCCTATTGATCTGAAATTTTACATACATGTTTTTTGCACTGTGATTGAATATAAAAAAATTATTCCCACAAAAAAATCAGTCAAAAAAGTCAAAAAAATTAAAAAATACGAAATTCAATAAAAATTTAAAAAAAGATTCAGTGGGTTGAATTTGGTGCCAAAAATTTCCAAATCAAAAATTCAATATATAAGGACACTCCAGATTTAATTTCGTGATTTTTGGAGATCGGGAACACCTCGAACGAAGTTGTCAAGTTACTCCGCAGTTTTTCGGGTTTTCTGTTTTCAGCAATTTTTATTGATTCTTAGCTGTAGGTTTTCATTTGTTTACCTTTATTCTTCCTTTACGTTATCTAACACCTTCTTGTTTCTTGTGTTAGTAGGATTTAAACGTGTGCACAACTTCTTCCTCGGTGCAACACGAATCAATTGGTGTCTCGTCAGTTTTTGGCATCCTAGTGCAAATTAGGATTATTTGGTAGTTTGGTTCACACTCTCTAATTGGTTGATATAAACTCTGATAAAGAACTCACAAGATTGAATTCGACCTCATTGAGAATTTGATTTTTTCTTTTTGAGTGATTAACGGTGAGGTTTAATAACTTTTATTTTTGAGTGTTGAGTGTTTTGCAGGTTTTAAAAAAAAATGTCTACAGGTGATAATAATAGTGACATATTTAAAAATTTCCAACAACAGTTGGATGAACAGGCTGCTGCTCTTCGAGCCTTGACTGCTACCATCAATGAGGTACGATTGAATCAAGAACCTCAATATCGATATCCAATCAAGGAAGATAGGGATAACCAGCCCCATAGGCGCGACCCTCGACGTGTCCCTAGAATGGATGATGATTTTCATGATCGTGAGCAACCTTCTTTGGCAAAACCAAAGAGTGAGCAGCAACGAGAACATCTCTTTCATACTCACTGCCATGTACAAGGGAAGCTTTGTAGAGTTATTATTGATGGTGAAAGTTGCACGAACGTAGCCAGCACGACGATGGTGGAAAAGCGTTGCTTAACCACTACCAAGCATCCACAACCTTATCAACTACAAGAGCTTAGCAACGAAGGCCGATTTAAGGTCACTCAACAAGTGCGCATCGTCTTTTCTATCGGTAAGTATCAAGACGAAGTTGTGTGCGACGTAATGCCTATTCAAGCCTGCCATTTGTTGCTAGGAGAACCATGGCAACTGGATCGAAAAGTCACTCACGATGGTCGTACCAATAGGTATTCTTTCAAGCATCAAGGAAAGAAACTCACCTTAGTGCCGCTCACTCCAGAACAAGTCCATGAGGACCAAATCAAACTGAAAAATTCTGTTAAAACAAGTGAGGAAAAAGAAAAAGAGAATGGAAAAGAGCAAAAAGAGAATGAGAGTGAAAAAGAAATTGAAGAAAGAAGAGAAAATGAATTAGAAAAAGAAACAAAAGAAAAAGACGTGGAAAGGGTAGTGAGGAATGTTTCCACTAACCAAGATATGAATTTTTCTTGTGTTGCTACTTTTCAGGTTCCCGAAAGATCAAAAGATAACTTTCAACTTCAATACCTCTCAAATGAAAGACGCTTTCATACGATCAACTTAGGCAAAGATGAAATCACACTACATGATCCCGAAGGTAAGCGAGGTAAGGAAATTTTAGAAACCGAGTCCAGTGCAGATTTGAAAATTATTGATAAAACTTTTGGTGACTTAGTTCTTAAAAGATCCCCTCATTTTGATCCGATTAATTGTTACTCTTCGATTGTGGTTGATAAAGTCATTACGAAAAGAAGCGTGATTTGTTATTCTCTTGATTTACCTTGTGTAAAATCCTCGAATTTGTCCAAATCTGTTTTGGAGAATAAGGTAACGAAATTTTCCAAATTTGTTTTCAATTTATATTCGTGCCTTAAACAGTTTATGTGGTTGTACATGAAGTTTGAGTTCCATTTGACAAAGGTTAACTCAACAACGGAGATTCGACTACACTATGCCCCGATGAGCGAAGGTTTGTTTTAAATGAAAAAGGTAAAATCGACCTTATTCTTCTGCTTATCGAGGTAAGATGCTTGAAACCTTTGAAACACTTTTGTACTCCTCGGATAGTGATAAAGATCGTGTTGATGAACACTTAGATCGAAACGTGCTTGACTGTCCTATTTTATTTATTGATGATCTATCTGTTTTGATGGTTGATAAAAAGATTCTTGTTTTTGATAATGCATGTGTGAGTGAATCTATAGACCGTCGATTAATGCATGGTATGATTATGCAACTCTGTGAACCATGTGAATCTTTTCAAATACCTACTTGTGACGATTATGTTTACCATTTGATTTATTACTCGCAATTTATTCATGGTTTGTGGGAACAATGTGAGACGACTGAATGCCTTAAAACATGTCCATCTTTGTTTCAAATATTTGACGAGGCAGTGGTGAGTAAATTAGATTGTTTGCATGGTAATCTAAATCTGTCCATTCACATGCGTTATACCTATTCTGTTATGCTTATGATTGGACTACAAGCTTGTTTCCGTTGCTATTTACTATCTCATGGCTATTCTTTTCAGTGGACTCAATTGCCATTAGTCCCGTTCGATAGAGGAAAGTCGAGTTCATTTGATTTTTCAGATTCGAGGACGAATCTTTTTGAGGAAGGGGGGAATGATACGAGTCACAAAAGCCCAAATTCTTGAAGGCGAGGCCCAATAAGCAAATTCCCAGCCCAATCAAGAAATCCATCCATACTTAGTTGAAAATCAGGCCAAATTGTCAAAGTGGCCCAAGTTGTAAAGTTTTATTTTTATTTATTTATTTATTTATTTATTTACTTAGTTTAAATTTTTATGTCAATATTCAGTCCAAGAGTCCCAGATAAAATGACCTTTGACCGAATTTCCATATTAAAATAATTAGGAGTTTTTTTTATTTTAGTTTTCTAATTAGATTAGGACTAGTTATAAGGCCTATTTAAAGGCATGGCTGTCCACCTTGTTAAACACTTATCATTATTATTAAAATTTTAGATTTGTTGAGAGCAGAATTTTCTTTGAGTTTTCTCCAAGATTTCTCTCTTGAGTTTTCTTTAGAAGTTGTTTTAACAATCTTGTGATTGTGGGAGCCATCTTCAACCTTCTTCTTGCCATTGATATTCTTTGGAGGGGAGATTAGAGCCGTTTGAAGGGAGTTGTGAGATCTTTCGAGATTTCAAGGCTTCTTAGGACTTATCTTTTAATTTCTTACTGTCAATTCTTTCTTTATTTCTACTTGTGCTGAATCATTATCTAATCTATTTTCTGTTCTTATTGTGTTTTCAGCCTTTTTCTATCTTAAGAAATCAGCCCAAAAATCCCCAATTTCTAGGATTTTTCCATACTCTTTTTGGGTGAAATTAGATTGTCGAAATTTGGGGAAAACTATCTTGGTGTTCAATTGGGCAGAATCACAATCTCCTTGAGGGTTTCAAGAACCCTAACACTTATTTCTATTCTCAATTTGATTCTTTGCTGATTTGGGGATTTTATTTCAGATCTGAAAATTCAAAAATCTAATCTTTTAATTTTCTGTTTCGTTTCAGATCTAATTGTTTAGGGTTTTCGTAGGAGTTTCTCGTGACTTGGCAACTCGATCTTGGTCCGCGCGCAACCCCGTATCATAATTCCTTCCTTTGGACGTTCTTGAACCCATCCATGCATGTGTAGTAGCTTATAGGTCAATTCAAAGTGTGAACAGCTACTTCTTGGCCGAATAAGTGCCTTGGAAAGTTAGGAGACAGCCACCATACATGCACTTAAGCCATTCATGCATTCTATCATCCCATGCATTTGATCCATTCATGGACTAGCCTTTAATGTCCATACATGCATTCGACACATCATGAATTTGTAGAAACCTTGCATCTAGCCGTACATGCACCAGCATTTAATACTTCTTCATTCATGAGTGTGGAATGCCCAAAAGAGATGTTTCTTCATCCATACATTGTACCGTCCAAAGGGATGTACCTACATGAAATAAACAAGTCATTAAGATATCTCGTGAACACTCATAAATTCGGCACGATGTGAACACATTAATGTCATGCATTAATTCAGCTATGTGAACATAATCAATTTATGTAATGACTATGACATATTAATAACAAATATTAATATAAGACAAGTTTAATGCTTAAATAAATATGTGTAAATTTTTATTTAATGCATTAAAGACAAAACCGAGTTTAAACTAAAATGAGCTAAGCTTTAGCTTGTGAGCTAAAGTTGAGCTGAGATTAAACTCCTAAGCTGAAGTTGAGCTAAGGTTTAGCTCGTGAGTTGAAAGTGAGCTAGGAGTGAGCTCGGTTTAGCTCAGACAAGATGGATTGAGCTCGAATAAGCTAGAATTGAGCTAGACGGAGCTCGTGGAGCTGGAAATGAGCTGGAATCAGCTTGCCAACATGTCATTGCTCGGCTTGACAGACTTGTATATAAAGTTCGTGGGGCGTGCTCATATCAGAAAGCAAAGTTCGCCAAGTCGAGACATGAAGTTAAGATCATCACGGTGACACACATCCAAAGACTATCCGGGAAGAGATTTTTATCAAGATTCCTATTCGTCAAGGAATTCGAGACAATGAGAAGCAAACTTCGAGTTTGAGATTTTTTGAGAACACCAACGAGAAGATCGATGTATATCTCTTCAAGTGTGCCAAGGCGATTCTAATTCCACTGAGAAATATTCACGACGAGTTGAACTTGGTTCATATGTAGATTGATACGAGCACGCCCCGCGAACTTTATCGAACAAGCCTGTCAAGCCGAGCATTGACATGTTGGCAAGCTGATCCAAGCTCGTTTCCAGCTCCACGAGCTCCGTCTAGCTCAAATCCAGCTTATTCGAGCTCAATCCAACTTGCTTGAGCTAAACCGAGCTCACTCCTAGCTCATATTCAGCTCACGAGCTAAACCTTAGCTCAGCTTCAGCTTAGGAGTTTAATCTCAGCTCAACTTTAGCTCATGAGCTAAAGCTTAGCTCATTTTAGTTTAACTCGGTTTTGTCTTTAATGCATTAAATAAAATTTGCACATATTTATTTAAGCATTAAACTTGTCTTATATTAATATTTGTTATTAATATGTCATAGATATCACATAACTTAAATGTGTTCACATTGTGCTGAATTTATGTGTGTTCACATGATGTCTTATGAATTGTTTTATTTCCTGTAGGTACAATGCTCATGGACAGCGCAATGAATGCTTGAAGAAACATCTCTTTTGGACATCCCACATGCATGAATGAACAACATTTATTTAGGTGCATGTATGACCAGATTCAAGGTGTTTACAAGTTCATGTATTTGCCAAATACATGAATGCACAAAATACATGAATGCTTGGGTTCAAATGCACATTTGGTTACATGAATGATGAAGATTCATGCATGAATGTATCTGATACGAGCTCATTTCGTATGAAATAATGAGTCGTAATATTTCTCGATCGAAATTAGGTAGTGTCGGCCTTGAAATAAATTCAAGTCTTGGTGTTTAAAATTAAATGGCTTTGGGAAACAAGGGAGTTTGATGGAGTGTTGTTTGCTGGATATTTCAATGAAAACAAGTCGAACCCTTATTAGCAAATAAGGACCTGGGGCTTAAGGTTTCAAAGAAAGAAAGGATTTGGGATAAAACCGAGACCCTCTATTTAGCTAAATAGGAACCTACGGTATGAAGAATGCCACACCAATGGTGATAAGTTCGAAACAAAGTCAGATTGACGCCACTTGTTGAAGATAAGTCAATTAGAGCTTTGGAGAATAAAGAGAGTGAATTGCCTCACTAAAATGATATTTCATTCAGAAATTTGTCAAAAGTCCTTTTACAAGAAATTGAGCAACTATTTATAGTCTAATGTCTAGTAGCCGAATGGACATATTCTAGACTTAATTTCTAAGCAAAAATTGAACAAAAATTCAGCTTAAATTCATGTATATGCTTGCATCAAGGTTCGGCTGAATAGAGACCAAGGAAGAGCTTTCAATGAACTTGGAAAAAAATGGCAGCAACTACATTCGGCCAATGGAGTTTAATGAGGTCATTCATGAAGCAACTATTGATGAAAAATTACCAGCATTAATTGGCAACTTGAACAGCCATTTAGAAGTGTGAATGGACGGTTTTGAAGAGCCTTGAAGTGTGAACATGGCTGAACCGAATAGACATAGTGTGAACAGCTTTTATACGCCCTTGGGAAGAGAATCGGCCAAGCTTGAAAGGATGAAAACTTGATCACTCTTGGCCGAATAGTTGCCTTGAAGAACACCAAAATTAATTAGCTTTTAATGCATTAGTTCAGCTGCACATGCATCTTCAAATTCATTGAATCTCCATGCATGAATCTGTCCAATTCATCTCCAAATTCGGCTGCACCTAAAAATAAACATGAACTTAATTAATTTCAAGCAAATTCATCTGAACTAAATTAAAATATAATGTGAACATCCTAAATAACATTGAGACAACTTAAATATTAACAAATCATAACACATAAATTCGGCTAGACAAATTTAAAACATGTAATAATTTAGAAAAACTAAATGACATCAAGACATCTTTAATTTAACTAAATCAAGACATATTAAACACTTAAATTAATTAAGACATATTTAAAAGCTGTAATGAAACTTATTTAAATGTTTATTTAAATGGTCTAAATTCCAGTCATCAAATTAATTAGCTAGAATGAAATTCAGCTTCAAAGAAGTTGAATATGTTCAGCTCGTTTTTAAACTCCTTGCTATCATTTTCCTCAACCCGTTCCACCATTGCTAAAATAGCATCTTTGAATCGTTTAGCTCTAGCTCGCGTTATTGGACCAATGGGCAGCTTAATGGCTTCTTGTTCGTTCTCCATTTGGTTCGTAGGCAAGCTCACATCATTCCCCTCCTCTTCAGAATGATTTGCCCTCAAATCGGAATCTGCATCAAACGGAGACAAATCAAAAACGTTAAAAGTCGCGCTAACATTATATTCACCAGGCAAGTCCAATTTATAGGAGTTATCGTTAATTCGCTCAAGGACTTGAAACGGTCCACCCCCTCTCGGAAGAAGTTTGGATCGCCTTTGCATAGGAAATCTCTCCTTGCGCATATGCAACCAAACCCAATCTCCCGGTTCGAACACAACTCGCTTACGATCTTTGTTAGCATGTTGCTCATAGTTCTTGGTCTTGGCCTCAATATTGTCTCGAACTCGTTGGTGCAATTGCTTGATGAAATCAGCTTTGCGCTTCCCATCTACATGAACAAGTTGATTAGAAGGCAATGGCAATAAATCAAGTGGAGTTAATGGATTGAAACCATAGACAATTTCAAAAGGAGAAAATTTGGTAGCTGAATGAACAGCTCGATTATACGCAAACTCCACATGTGGTAAGCATTCTTCCCAAGCCTTCACATTCTTCCGAATAATAGCTCGAAGCAATGTAGACAGAATCCGGTTGACCACTTCGGTTTGGCCGTCCGTTTGCGGATGGCAAGTGGTTGAAAACAGCAACTTCGTTCCAAGACGCCCCCATAGTGTCCTCCAAAAATGGCTAAGGAATTTTGCGTCTCGGTCGGACACGATCGTTCTAGGCATGCCATGCAACCTGACCACCTCTTTGAAAAATAAGTTAGCAATATTAACGGCATCATCAGTTTTATGACATGCTATAAAATGGGCCATTTTTGAGAACCTATCTACAACCACAAATATTGAATCTCGGCCATTCTTACTCCTAGGTAAACCTAGCACGAAATCCATGGAGATATCAGACCAAGGGGTTTCGGGAATAGGTAATGGTTTATACAAACCGTGGGGCTTAATTCGTGACTTAGCCCGTTTGCACGCAATGCATCTATTACAAAATCGTTCGACATCTCGTCGCATCTTGGGCCAAAAGAAATGTTCGTGCAATGTAGCTAATGTCTTAGCAACACCAAAGTGCCCCATTAATCCTCCGCTATGGGCTTCTTCGATCAACACTTCTCGTACGGAACCTTGGGGTATACAAAGCTTTCCTTCTCAGAATAAGTACCCATCATGTCGATAGTACTTCTCGTAGGCTCCCTTTGCACATAATCTAAAGAATTCACCAAAGTCAGCATCGTTGACATATAAATCTTTAAGAAATACAAACCCCATTAACTTAGATCCAAAATATTTAGCAACGCATACCTTCGAGATAGTGCATCAGCCACTACGTTTTCCTTACCTTTCTTATATTTAATAATGTAGGGAAAAGATTCGAGAAATTCTACCCACTTAGCGTGTCGCTTATTCAACTTGTGTTGCCCCTTTAAATACTTCAAGGACTCATGATCGGTGTGTATGACGAATTCCTTGGGCCAAAGATAGTGTTGCCACGTTTCTAAGGCTCGGATCAACGAATAGTGCTCCTTGTCATATGTTGGATAGTTTAAGACAGCACCATTCAGTTTCTCGCTAAAATAGGCAATAGGACGACCATCTTGCATCAACACAGTCAAAGTTAGGCAAAGCTAATAACGGTGCATGAGTTAGACAATCTTTAATTTTCAAAAAGGATTTTTCTTGTTCCTCTCCCCAAATGAAGTTGGAATTCTTACGAATAACCCCGGTTAAAGGTGCGGCTAAGGTGCTAAAATTTGGCACGAATCGACGGTAAAAACTTGCTAGTCCATGGAAACTTCAGACTTGGGAGACATTCGTCGGACGGGGCCATTCTTGGATCGCCTTGATCTTCTCTTGATCGACTTCAAGACCCTCCGAGCTAACAACAAAACCTAAAAACACAACCTTGTTAGTGCAGAAATCACATTTCTTCAAATTAGCATACAAGGTTTCTTTTCTCAATACTTCCAAAACAGATTTTAAATGTAAAATATGTTCATCCAAATATTTACTATAGATCAATATATCGTCGAAGTATACTACGCAAAATCTACCAATAAAAGGTCTTAAAACGTGATTCATAAGCCTCATGAATGTGCTTGGGGCGTTCGTTAAGCCAAATGGCATAACGAGCCATTCTGATACAGGGTTGCGCGCGGACCAAGATCGAGTTGCCAAGTCACGAGAAACTCCTACGAAAACCCTAAACAATTAGATCTGAAACGAAACAGAAAATTAAAAGATTAGATTTTTGAATTTTCAGATCTGAAATAAAATCCCCAAAACAGTAAAGAATCAAATAGAGAATAGAAATAAGTGTTAATAAGGAATCTTGAAACCCTAGAAGAGATTGCGATTCTGCCCAATTGAACACCCAGATAGTTTTCCCTAAATTTCGACAATCTAATTTCACCCAAAAAGAGTATGGAAAAACCCTAGAAATTGGGGATTTTTGGGCTGATTCCTTAAGATAGGAAAAGGCTGAAAACACAATAAGAACAGAAAATAGATTAGATAATGATTCAGCACAAGTAGAAATAAAGAAAGAATTGACAGTAAGAAATTAAAAGATAAGTCCTAAGAAGCCTTGAAATCTCGAAAGATCTCACAACTCCCTTCAAACGGCTCTAATCTCCCCTCCAAAGAATATCAATGGCAAGAAGAAGGTTGAAGATGGCTCCCACAATCACAAGATTGTTAAAACAACTTCTAAAGAAAACTCAAGAGAAAAATCTTGGAGAAAACTCAAAGAAAATTCTGCTCTCAATAAATCTGAAATTTTAATAATAATGATAAGTGTTTAACAAGGTGGACAGCTATGCCTTTAAATAGGCCTTATAACTAGTCCTAATCTAATTAGAAAACTAAAATAAAAAAAAACTCCTAATTATTTTAATATGGAAATTCGGTCAAAGGTCATTTTATCTGGGACTCTTGGACTGAATATTGACATAAAAATTTAAACTAAGTAAATAAATAAATAAAAAAATAAAAATAAAAATAAAAATAAAACTTTACAACTTGGGCCACTTTGACAATTTGGCCTGATTTTCAACTAAGTATGGATGGATTTCTTGATTGGGCTGGGAATTTGCTTATTGGGCCTCGCCTTCAAGAATTTGGGCTTTTGTGACTCGTATCACATTCGTAAAGCCCATGCTTCGTTTTGAACGCAGTCTTCCACTCATCTCCCTCACCCATCCGTATTTGGTGATAACCGCTCTTAAGGTCGATTTTTGAAAATAAACTCGCGCCACTTAGCTCGTCAAGCATATCATCCAATCGTGGTATAGGATGACGATACTTGATAGTTATTTTATTTATAGCACGGCAGTCCACGCACATCCTCCACGTTCCATCCTTCTTCGGAACTAGTCAAAACACTTAATGAGTTGAAATTGAGCTAGGGGTTTCGGCATGAGCTGTAGCAAACTTAATTATAAACTAAATTAAGACTTAGTTTATTGAAAGAAAGAAAGAAAGAAGGAGCTGAAAGTAAGCTCGGTTGAGCTCAAACGAGCTGAAACAAGCTCAAATGAGCTGAGTTGAGCTGGACGGTGCTCGAGGAGCTAGAAATGAGCTAGGATCAGCTTGCCAACAATGCACGGGTCCTTTGGATAGTTGCTTCAAGCTGATTTTGTGAGCTTTGGCCCTTGTTTCGAACCAAGGTTTTGCATTAGAAGCTAAAATAGCTTCTAGGAAATGTTTAGCATAAGCTTGAGTTATAGGTCCTTTAGTGATATGAGCTCGCCCATGAAGATAGGTGCCGAATCCATGGAGTTGCCTTTGGGGCCAATTACTTGAGCACGTGCCAAGAAGTTCCAAGATGCTGTAGCAAGCTATATTGCTCGATTGTGGAGTGATGGGTTGATTGCCCATAAAACGCCCAGCTCAACTAGCTTGATTCGCAATTTCCTACAAGCTGATTTAGCTTGTGTCAGCTCAATTTAGCTCAATTCGGCACTTAATTAGTTCAAGGAGCTGATTAAATTTATTTTTAATAAATTTAATTAGTTGTGTTAGTTTAGAATCAGCTCAAATCATTTAATTAAATAAATGTGTCTTAATCTGGACATTTTTAATTCAGCTTATTAAATATGTTTTATATTAGTACATGCCTTTAATATGTCCATATTAAGTCATAAATTAAATGTGTTTAGTTTAATTACAAAGTTTTAATGTGTCTTGACTAAGACAAATTTATTAGTGGCTGCTAATTAATTTGTCTTAGCCGAATTAATGTGCAGAATTTTAATATGTCCAGCTGCTGATTTCATGAGTATTAAACTTGTCCTAATCACATTTATTTGATGTTTTTTTCAGCTAGCTTAATGGCAAAGAAAGCTCATAAAGAAGGAGCATGTATTTGGGCACATGCATGGACGACATTTAAAGTGCAGCTGCCTTGTGTTTCCAGCTGACTTTTCGTGCAGCTCAATGGACTTCTAGCTGCTGTTTTTGAGCTTCTCCAAGGGCCAATTTCGTGGAGAGCAATGGCCAAAGAGTGCCTCATAAATTCTAGCAGCCAATTCATGTGGAGGCTATTCATATTCGGCCAAAGAAGCATAATTTTTGAAGCTGTCCATTTCTCTTCTCCATAGCAGCAATTAAGCTCTTTTAAAACATTAACCGAATGTGAATTTTCTCCATTAAAGGGGCCAGCCGAATCATCTTTTTCTAGAAGGTTAATTTTCAGAATTTCATCACATGAATGTAACTAGGAAATTTCTAGGAAGTTTCCTCAAGAAACTTAAGGCATAAGGATCTGATTAGATAGGCTATTCAGCTGCCTTAGTCAAGCTATAAATAGGTCATGTAATTCACATTTTGAGGTTAATGAACAATTTGATAGCTTTGCTAAATTGTGAGGTTGTTTTCAACTCTCGTTATTCTCCAAAAACTTGTGAGACTTATCAAACATCTTTGTGACGTCAAACTTGTTTTTGTTTCTTCCCGAACTTATCACTTTAATCCCAAAAGTGTGGCGTTCGATTCATACTAAGGTTCCTATCACCATTGATAGTGGGTCGAAGTTTTTTTTCCATTTAACAAACCTTCCATCCATCCTTACCAACCTAAGCATTCTCCTAAGTTACGGGTTAACACATTCCTATTGTGTTAGTTCGGCTTTCGAATCCTTAGCCAAATTGCTTCCATTATTTTCTAATTCATTTCCTAAACCAACAAAACCTTTTTGAGCCTAAATAAACCTCTTTCTTCTAGCCTATTTTGTAAAGCCTCAATTTACTCCTAATTCACGATCGGGCGATCTTTACGACTCAATTCGATCTCGAGGTGAGGGCGTATCATTTAGGCAGCTCGTTTAGATCTTGGTTTGCACTCGAGGATGCCCCGGGCGTGCTCACATGATTCCCTCCCTCTTTAAAGCGATTTGTCCCCAAATCGGGCCATTTTCTCGAAAAAAAATTTACATCGTCACCAGCCCTTTTATCGATGGAATTGGCATAGTTGCTCCCAAAAACGTGCAAATCAGACATGCCTTGAGTAGGACACAATTTATGTTTATACCCTCCCTCTTTAGGAGGGAACCACTTCGAAGTGTCACCTACACAAAAATTAAATAGATTAGTGACACCTTGGTTTATAAGTTCAAAAGGTTTTCTTAAGATCTTATGCAAAAATTGAACAAATGAACCAATGCCGGGATCAAAAGTGAAAGTTGATTTTACCTTTCCGCAATGAGTTAAGAATTTCTTCGTTGGAGATATACCAAAAACAAGAAGCATTCGGGAATTATAATTTTGGACAACAAAAATCCATGACTTAAAAACTTTGAACAATGATGTAGAGCCAAAGCTTCGATTTAGCGTTTGCAACTTGTCATAGTTCAACAACTTCGTTTTCAAATTTAAAGTCATAACATCAAGCAAGCACAAATGGTTCACACATCTATTCACACATAGCGATAAGATTCGGAAAAGATGAGAAGATTCAACATATTTATTCCAAACAAAATTAGAGTACTCACCTTTATTTATCAACAACTTAAGATAACTTGCTCCGGGCTTAAACACACGGTTTTGGTCATTCTTTGTTAAAAACAGCAAAGGCTTTTTCAAACATGCAAAATTTATACAACAAGGCAGATTTGAGACACCATCTTCAACTTTAAGTGCACTAACCATTTTACATGTCATCCTCGTATCAAAAAAACAAATCAAAGACATGCATGTTTTCAAGCATTCATGCATCTCAAATCTCATACGTACATTCTTGTTTAGACAAAGTAGTTTCTCATAAAAGATCAATGAGTGCACATTTTTACTCAAATCAAGCAGATGGAAAGGCTTATATGTTTTCTTATCTTGCAAATGCCGAATATTTATTATTTCAATAACAAACTCATCAGCATCACAATTTCCAAAAACATTATTCTTCTTGCCATCATTCCACGCAAATATGATATTATCAATCAAAGAATGGCAAGTAACCACATCAAAATTCAGATCATTTTTAAAGGACAAATCATCAACAAGGTTTCCATCAACAATCGAATAAGGCAGAGGTGCTTTAAAATTTTCAACATTCATACCTTGTTCCTCTTTTGGCTTAGGCGAACTACGATCATTGAGAATGTTACCTTTTTCAACCAAGGTGAACCCTCTCTCTTTCGAAAGGTATTGAAGTCGAAACTTGTCAATCGATTCCTTGGAAACCTGGAAAGAAGAAAATTTACACGGTAAACTTGCAAATGGGTTAGTTAGAACATTCCTCACTTTTGCTCGATTACTTTCTCCTTTTTCACTCTTCTCTTTTTCAAACTCTTTTTCAAATTCTTTTTTCGCTTTTTCTTTTTCAATTTTCTTTTCTTCATTTTCTTTTTCTCTCACTTTTTTGATTTCTTTTTCTTTTGCAATTTCTTTTTCTTTTTCGTTTTCTTTTTGTTTTCTTTCAATTTCTTTTTCAATCTCTTTCTCCTTTTCTCGCTCAATGGATTGCTTCATTTTGAATTGGTCTTCTTGCACTTGTTCCGGTGTGAGCGGCGCTAAAGTGATTTTCCTTCCTTGATGCTTGAAGGAATACCTATTGGTACGTTCATCGTGAATGACCTTGCGATCCGATTGCCATGGTTCTCCTAGCAACAAATGGCAGACTTGAATAGTCACAACATCACAAAGGACTTCGTCTTGGTATCTTCCAATGGAAAATGCAACACGCACTTGTTGAGTAACTTCAAATTTGCCTTCAACACCAAGTCCTTGCAGTTGATAGGGTCGTGGATGCTTGGTAGTGGCCAAGCCAAGTTTTTTTACCGTTCGAATACTAGCCATGTTTGACCTACTTCCACCATCAATAATGAGGCAACAAGCTTTATCGTGGACACGGCAACGCGTGTGAAACATATCTTCACATTGTGGTTCATTTTCCAATCTTTGAAGGACTGGAGTAATCTTGATGTCAACGATAGTAGATGTCAAATCTTCTTTATCTTTGTCGAATTGTCGAAATTCAGATCGCATTATCCTTTGCATTTCTTGTCTCCACATTTGGAATTCAAATTCAGAAAATTCTTCAGACATGCTTCAACAAAATATTAGAAAACAAAAGTTAAATTAGAAAGAAAAAAAATAATTCTCACCACAAATCTCTCAAGTTCGCTCAAAAAGAAAAATTCACTCACTCTCGTGTTTGAACTCTCTTTTAGGCTTTTTTTTCGAATGAACTCACGCTCTCTTGCCTTTTACCACTCGACCTCGTCTCACAAATTCGTAATTCGTCTCGATAGACTTAATTTGCTGCTTGAGGGTCGGTTTCAAAATGGGTTACAAGGGATAATGTCGGGTGTAGGGTAGGCTGAATAAAGAAGAAAATTGGTTTAAAGTGTGGCGTTGGGATGGGTAAATAATGGTAGGAAGGGAAACTTGATGATCGGAGTAATAAGTGATAATGATAAAAACTCGCAAGACTTTTCACTTTTTTTTCTTCTTTTTTTTAACTCGATTTTTTTGTTACTTCTTTTTTTTTCTTTTTTTTTCGATTTTTTTGAATTTTTTTTTGAATTTCTTCTCTTTTTTTTAAAATCCAATACAATAGTAAACAAAATACAAGGAAGAGAAAAAAAATTAAATTCCAACTCAAATTTTTTTTTGATTTTTTTTGACTTTTTTTTTACATTACGAACCTACTCCGAGCTTGATACGAATGTCGGCACTTCTCGTTTTAGTAGCTCTGATACCAAATGATGTGATCCGGCCCGGATTAATTGAGTCGTTTCACGTAATTGCCCGATCGTCGACGAGGAATAGTTGATTTATCGAAAATAGGATGAAATAAGGCTAAAGATGCGGAAGCTTTCAAATGGTTATAAAAGGTTGGCTAAGGTGATGGTAAATTTATAAGGGTAGTAGGCTCGATTTAAGGATAAAAATAAGAAAAATGGAAGTTGATAAATGAAGGCTCGATTTTGTAAAAAGATATTATAGTTGGGTAAAATCTAGGATAGTCGGTGGAATGGATAAATGAGCTTAAACACCAGAAACAATTCAACACTAAAAAGTGTCACCCCGATTTCTATTCGGTTCAAGGTGGGATTACGGAATTGTAGAAGGGTTGAACGCCACACCAAAGCAAGGTGATAAGTTCAAAAGAGAATGATAGACGCCACTAGCACGCTAGATAAGTCAGATCGAAACTCGTACGAATTTAGAGAGGAGAAAACTCACTCTTTGAACAAAGTTCATTCAAATGATCAAAAGTCAAAAGTCCTTTACAAATGAAATCAACAAACTATTTATACTAGTTTCTTATGCTAACCGAATAGTCCATTCATGAACTTAATGATTAAGTAATGAACCTAAATTAAGACATGAACCTTCTAGAAAAATGACCAATGGTGTCCTTGTCCATGTTCGGCCGAATGGGAGATGAATGGGCAGCTTCATGTATGAGCAAACTTTGGAAGCCAATGGGATTGTGATACGAGTCACAAAAGCCCAATTCTTGAGGGCAAGGCCCAATAAGAAGATTCCAAGCCCAATCAAGAAATCCACCCATACTTAGTTGAAAATCAGGCCAAATTGTCAAAGTGGCCCAAGTTGTAAAGTTTTATTTTTATTTATTTATTTTATTTAGTTTAAATTTTTATATTCAGTCCAAGAGTCCCAAATAAAAGACCCTTGGCCGAATTTCCATATTAAAATAATTAGGAGTTTTTTTTAGTTTTAGTTTTAGTGTTCTAATTAAATTAGGAAAACATTTGAAAGGCCTATTTATATGGCTTGGCCAGCCACCCTACATTACAATTACATTGAAAATTTCAGATTTGATTTGAGTGAAAATTCTCTTTGAGTTCTTCAAGGATTTTCTCTTGAGTTTTCTTTAGAAGTTGTTTTAACAATCTTTTTGATTGTGGGAGCCATCTTCAACCTTCTTCTTGCCATTGATATTCTTTGGAGGGGAGATTAGAGCCGTTTGAAGGGAGTTGTGAGATCTTTCGAGATTTCAAGGCTTCTTAGGACTTATCTTTTAATTTCTTACTGTCAATTCTTTCTTTATTTCTACTTGTGCTGAATCATTATCTAATCTATTTTCTGTTCTTATTGTGTTTTCAGCCTTTTTCTATCTTAAGGAATCAGCCCAAAAATCCCCAATTTCTAGGGTTTTTCCATACTCTTTTTGGGTGAAATTAGATTGTCAAAATTTGGGGAAAACTATCTTGGTGTTCAATTGGGCAGAATCACAATCTCCTTGAGGGTTTCAAGAACCCTAACACTTATTTCTATTCTCAATTTGATTCTTTGCTGATTTGGGGATTTTATTTCAGATCTGAAAATTCAAAAATCTAATCTTTTAATTTTCTGTTTCGTTTCAGATCTAATTGTTTAGGGTTTTCGTAGGAGTTTCTCGTGACTTGGCAACTCGATCTTGGTCCGCGCGCAACCCCGTATCATTTGGTATCAGATTTTGGGCGTTTTGGGTGTTCTTGGTTGATTTCTAAACTGATCTCTATTTTTTAAATTACAAATAGCAGTTTTACCCAGAAAAATTTTCGAAAAAAATTCATTTGAGTGGGTAAACGTTTTCTGATTGATCTGAAATTTTACATACATATTTTTGGCACTGTTATTGAATATACAAAAATATTTCCCGCAAAAAAATAAGTCGAAAAAGTCAAAAAATTGAAAAAGGACGAAATCCAATAAAAAATTAAAAAAATATTCAGCGGGTTGAATTTGGTGCCCAAATTTTCCAGATCAAAAATTAAATATATAAGGACACTCCAGATTTAATTTCGTGATTTTTGGAGATCGGGAACACCTCGAACGAAGTTGTCAAGTTACTCCGCAGTTTTTCGGGTTTTCTGTTTTCAGCAATTTTTATTGATTCTTAGCTGTAGGTTTTCATTTGTTTACCTTTATTCTTCCTTTACGTTATCTAACACCTTCTTGTTTCTTGTGTTAGTAGGATTTAAACGTGTGCACAACTTCTTCCTCGGTGCAACACGAATCAATTGGTGTCTCGTCAGTTTTTGGCATCCTAGTGCAAATTAGGATTCTTTGGTAGTTTGGTTCACACTCTCTAATTGGTTGATATAAACTCTGATAAAGAACTCACAAGATTGAATTCGACCTCATTGAGAATTTGATTTTTTCTTTTTGAGTGATTAACGGTGAGGTTTGATAACTTTTATTTTTGAGTGTTGAGTGTTTTGCAGGTTTTTAAAAAAAATGTCTACAGGTGATAATACTAGTGACGTATTTAAAAAATTCCAACAACAGTTGGACGAACAGGCTGCTGCACTTCGAGCGTTGACTGCTACTATCAATGAGGTGCGATTGAATCAAGAACCTCATCCAATCAAAGAAGATAGGGATAACCAACCCCAAAGGCGCGGCCCTCGACGTGTCACTAGAATGGATGATGATTTTCATGATCGTGGGCAACCTTCTTTGGCAAAACCAAAAAGCGAGCAGCAACGAGAACATCTCTTTCATACTCGCTGCCATGTACAAGGTAAGCTTTGTAGAGTTATTATTGATGGTGAAAGTTGCTCGAACGTAGCCAGCACGACGATGGTGGAAAAGCTTTGCTTAACCACTACCAAGCATCCACGACCTTATCAACTACAAGGGCTTAGCAACGAAAGCCAATTTAAGGTCACTCAACAAGTGCGTATCGCCTTTTCTATCGGTAAATATCAAGACGAAGTCGTGTGCGACGTAGTACCTATTCAAGCCTGCCATTTATTGCTAGGAGAACCATGACAACTGGATCGAAAAGTCACTCACGATGGTCGTACCAATAGGTATTCTTTCAAGCATCAAGGAAAGAAACTTACCTTAGTGCCGCTCACTCCGGAACAAGTCCATGAGGACCAAATCAAACTGAGAAATTCTGTTAAAACAAGTGAGGAAAAAGAAAAAGAGAATGAAAAAGAGCAAAAAGAGATTGAGAGTGAAAAGGAATGTGAAACAGAAAAGAAATTTGAAAAAGAAGTTGAAGAAAGAAGAGAAAATGAGTTAGAAAAAGAAACAAAAGAAAAAGACGAGGAAAGGCTAGTGAGGAATGTTTCCACTAACCAAGATATGAATTTTTCTTGTGTTGCTACTTTTCAGGTTCCTGAAAGATCGAAAGATAACTTTCAACTTCAATACCTCCCAAATGAAAGACGCTTTCATACGATCAACTTAGGCAAAGATGAAATCACACTACATGATCCCGAAGGTAAGCGAGGTAAGGAAATTTTAGAAACCGAGTCCATTGCAGATTTGAAAATTATTGATAAAACTTTTGGTGACTTAGTTCTTAAAAGATCCCCTCATTTTGATCCGATTAATTGTTACTCTTCGATTGTGGTTGATAAAGTCATTACGAAAAGAAGCGTGATTTGTTATTCTCTTGATTTACCTTGTGTAAAATCCTCGAATTTGTCCAAATCTGTTTTGGAGAATAAGGTAACGAAATTTTCCAAATTTGTTTTCAATTTATATTCGTGCCTTAAACAGTTTATGTGGTTGTACATGAAGTTTGAGTTCCATTTGACAAAGGTTAACTCAACAACGGAGATTCAACTACACTATGCCCCTGATGAGCGAAGGTTTGTTTTAAATGAAAAAGGTAAAATCGACCCTTATTCTTCTGCTTATCGAGGTAAGATGCTTGAAACCTTTGAAACACTTTTGTACTCCTCGGATAGTGATAAAGATCGTGTTGATGAACACTTAGATCGAAACGTGCTTGACTGTCCTATTTTATTTATTGATGATCTATCTGTTTTGATGGTTGATAAAAAGATTCTTGTTTTTGATAATGCATGTGTGAGTGAATCTATAGACCGTCGATTAATGCATGGTATGATTATGCAACTCTGTGAACCATGTGAATCTTTTCAAATACCTACTTGTGACGATTATGTTTACCATTTGATTTATTACTCGCAATTTATTCATGGTTTGTGGGAACAATGTGAGACAACTGAATGCCTTAAAACATGTCCATCTTTGTTTCAAATATTTGACGAGGCAGTGGTGAGTAAATTAGATTGTTTGCATGGTAATCTGAATCTGTCCATTCACATGCGTTATACCTGTTCTGTTATGCTTATGATTGGACTACAAGCTTGTTTTCGTTGCTATTTACTATCTCATGGCTATTCTTTTCAGTGGACTCAATTGCCATTAGTCCCGTTCGATAGAGGAAAGTCGAGTTCATTTGATTTTTCAGATTCGAGGACGAATCTTTTTGAGGAAGGGGGGAATGATACGAGTCACAAAAGCCCAATTCTTGAGGGCAAGGCCCAATAAGAAGATTCCAAGCCCAATCAAGAAATCCACCCATACTTAGTTGAAAATCAGGCCAAATTGTCAAAGTGGCCCAAGTTGTAAAGTTTTATTTTTATTTATTTATTTTATTTAGTTTAAATTTTTATATTCAGTCCAAGAGTCCCAAATAAAAGACCCTTGGCCGAATTTCCATATTAAAATAATTAGGAGTTTTTTTTAGTTTTAGTTTTAGTGTTCTAATTAAATTAGGAAAACATTTGAAAGGCCTATTTATATGGCTTGGCCAGCCACCCTACATTACAATTACATTGAAAATTTCAGATTTGATTTGAGTGAAAATTCTCTTTGAGTTCTTCAAGGATTTTCTCTTGAGTTTTCTTTAGAAGTTGTTTTAACAATCTTTTTGATTGTGGGAGCCATCTTCAACCTTCTTCTTGCCATTGATATTCTTTGGAGGGGAGATTAGAGCCGTTTGAAGGGAGTTGTGAGATCTTTCGAGATTTCAAGGTTTTTTAGGACTTATCTTTTAATTTCTTACTGTCAATTCTTTCTTTATTTCTACTTGTGCTGAATCATTATCTAATCTATTTTCTGTTCTTATTGTGTTTTCAGCCTTTTTCTATCTTAAGGAATCAGCCCAAAAATCCCCAATTTCTAGGGTTTTTCCATACTCTTTTTGGGTGAAATTAGATTGTCAAAATTTGGGGAAAACTATCTTGGTGTTCAATTGGGCAGAATCACAATCTCCTTGAGGGTTTCAAGAACCCTAACACTTATTTCTATTCTCAATTTGATTCTTTGCTGATTTGGGGATTTTATTTCAGATCTGAAAATTCAAAATCTAATCTTTTAATTTTCTGTTTCGTTTCAGATCTAATTGTTTAGGGTTTTCGTAGGAGTTTCTCGTGACTTGGCAACTCGATCTTGGTCCGCGCGCAACCCCGTATCAGATTGTCTAGGTTCGGCCATGGGATACATGAAACTCCCAAAGGGTGTCTCTTAGCCGAATAGGTGCTTAGGAAACTCCAAGGGTCCTCCCACATGCATCGATTGTACATGGAACTTGGAAGGGGCCTTGAACCTAGCCATACATGCACTTGCATTGATTACCCCCCATTCATGCATGTGTGCCGTCCAAGGGAGATGCACCTTTCAATATGCATTAACCTTCCATGTACATGAATGTATGTCCTCCAAACATTGAACCGGTCCATGCATGTATCCTCCCGTTCAATTAACTTTCCCATGGACCTTGCATTAAATGCCATGAATGTATCTTCCAAATTCGGCTAACCTACAAAAGTAAATAACATAATTAAATAACACACAACTATTCATATAATTATAATTTAAAATAATAACTAAATAACTTAATATCACTAACTAAATTTGAACACAATAATTATAAGTCAACTTATAATAAATTCAGCTAGCTCAAAAATAGTCAAAACACTTAATGAGTTGAAATTGAGCTAGGGGTTTCGGCATGAGCTGTAGCAAACTTAATTATAAACTAAATTAAGACTTAGTTTATTGAAAGAAAGAAAGAAAGAAGGAGCTGAAAGTAAGCTCGGTTGAGCTCAAACGAGCTGAAACAAGCTCAAATGAGCTGAGTTGAGCTGGACGGTGCTCGAGGAGCTAGAAATGAGCTAGGATCAGCTTGCCAACAATGCACGGGTCCTTTGGATAGTTGCTTCAAGCTGATTTTGTGAGCTTTGGCCCTTGTTTCGAACCAAGGTTTTGCATTAGAAGCTAAAATAGCTTCTAGGAAATGTTTAGCATAAGCTTGAGTTATAGGTCCTTTAGGCAGCTCGTTTAGATCTTGGTTTGCACTCGAGGATGCCCCGGGCGTGCTCACATAACTTGCAAAGTGAGACTTCTTTTCACAACCAAGATTTCTCCATTCTCGGCTTGTTCGATGTCTTCCTCTTCTTCGAGTTATTCAACAGCCTCGTTCTCTTGTTCACTTTCGGATTCAATTTCTCCATCATCTCGAACAAACATCGCATTTCGGTTCGGGCATTGGCTTGCGATGTGGCCCCTTCCAAGACATTTGAAGCATTTGATATCTCGGGATCTATTTGGTTGGGCATCCATCTTTCCTTTACTCGATTCGGCAATCAGTTTGTTGAATTTGGTAGCTCCACTTACTTCATTATTTCGACTCGGCAAGTCTCGTTTGTTGGACCCTTGCCCCCACTTAGTCGTAGAAGAAGTATTAGGGAAAGAACGGAACGTACCTTTTCTCTTTAATTGTTTTTCAACCTTTATGGCCATATGGACCATATCAATGACCTCGACATAATGGTGTAGCTCCACAATATTTGCAATATCTCGGTTAAGGCCGGTGAGAAATCGAGCCAAGGTGGCTTCTCGATCTTCCTCCACATCGGCGCGGATCATGGCCACTTCCATTTCCTTGTAGTAATCCTCCACGCTTCGTTGGCCTTGAGTTAAGCTTTGGAGCTTTTGATACAACTCCCGGTGATAGTAAGCAGGAATGAATCGCTTTCTCATTATGGCTTTCATTTCCGCCCATGTATACACGGGACGTTTGCCATTGCGTCTTCGGCTCATCGTGAGTTGATCCCACCATATTATGGCATATTCGGAGAATTCTATAGCAGCTAACTTTACCTTCTTGCTTTCCGAGTAATTGTGGCACTCGAAAACTAACTCCACCTTCTTCTCCCATTCAAGATACGCCTCGAGATCCGACCTTCCTTGACAAGCAGGAATCGCCATTTTAATGTTTTTTAAATCATCATCGGTCCTCTCTCGATCTCTTGGTTCCCGTGCTCGTTGGCCTTGTCGCCTTGCACTTTGTCGCGAAGCTCGATCACTTTCAACGTCACTTGCTTCATAGAGATCATTTGCATGTTGCCATGGACGTTCTCGCTCTCTTCTCGGAATAGGAGGGGTGTTCGCACGTTGGCTTCGTTCCTCCATTTGTTCCATTCGTTCATGAAGGGAATCAAATTGAGGTTGGAACAAACGAGAAATTTCTCGCACGATTGCTTGAACTTGTAGATCGGGCACTCCGCCTCCGGGAACGTTTCTCCTTGGTTGAAGATTAACTCCTCCACCAGCGGCATTTGAGGCTCCTTCACTTGTTGCTCGTCGTTCCGGGCTGCTTGACATGATGATTAAAATTAAGAAAATATCCTCACCAAAAAAAAAAACCTCGCAATTTACTCACAAGAAAAGAATTCACTCCTCTCGTGTTTCACTCTATTTTCGGCTTTTATCATGATGTACTCTCTTGCCTTTTACCTCTCAAATCCAACTCTCGATATTCTGAAAAGCTACTTAGATTTATCCACACTTGTGGGTCGGCTTCAAGGGGTTTGCAAGGGAAAGAAGTATGGTTTAGGGTAGGCTCGAAAGAAAGAAAGGCTTAAGATGTGGCGTATAAAATGGATTCACTAATTGGGAATTTTTTTTATTTTATAGCGTGAAAATTCACTAAAATGGGTATAAAGGAGTGTAGAATGTGATTTTAGAAAAAATTTTGTTGAAGTGTCTCCAGACTCTTTTTTTTTTTACGGATCTTTCACGTTCTTTTCGTCCGCACCTAGACCGTATGCAATTTTTTTTTCTCAATTTTTTTTTGATTTTTTTTTGAATCTACAATTTACGTACCTAAATTAACCAGCTCTGATGCCAACTGATATGAGCTCGTTTCGTATGAAATAATGAGTCGTAATATTTCCCGATCGAAATTAGGTAGTGTCGGCCTTGAAATAAATTCAAGTCTTGGTGTTTAAAATTAAATGGCTTTGGGAAACAAGGGAGTTTGATGGAGTGTTGTTTGCTGGATATTTCAATGAAAACAAGTCGAACCCTTATTAGCAAATAAGGACCCGAGGCTTAAGGTTTTAAAGAAAGAAAGGATTTGGGATAAAACCGAGACCCTCTATTTAGCAAAATAGGAACCTACGGTATGAAGAACGCCACACCAATGGTGATAAGTTCGAAACAAAGTCAGATTGACGCCACTTGTTGAAGATAAGTCAATTAGAGCTTTGGAGAATAAAGAGAGTGAATTGCCTCACTAAAATGATATTTCATTCAGAAATTTGTCAAAAGTCCTTTTACAAGAAATTGAGCAACTATTTATAGTCTAATGTCTAGTAGCCGAATGGACATATTCTAGACTTAATTTCTAAGCAAAAATTGAACAAAAATTCAGCTTAAATTCATGTATATGCTTGCATCAAGGTTCGGCTGAATAGAGACCAAGGAAGAGCTTTCAATGAACTTGGAAAAAAATGGCAGCAGCTACATTCGGCCAATGGAGTTTAATGAGGTCATTCATGAAGCAACTATTGATGAAAAATTACCAGCATTAATTGGCAACTTGAACAGCCATTTAGAAGTGTGAATGGACGGTTTTGAAGAGCCTTGAAGTGTGAACATGGCTGAACCGAATAGACATAGTGTGAACAGCTTTTATACGCCCTTGGGAAGAGAATCGGCCAAGCTTGAAAGGATGAAAAACTTGATCACTCTTGGCCGAATAGTTGCCTTGAAGAACACCAAAATTAATTAGCTTTTAATGCATTAGTTCAGCTGCACATGCATCTTCAAATTCATTGAATCTCCATGCATGAATCTGTCCAATTCATCTCCAAATTCGGCTGCACCTAAAAATAAACATGAACTTAATTAATTTCAAGCAAATTCATCTGAACTAAATTAAAATATAATGTGAACATCCTAAATAACATTGAGACAACTTAAATATTAACAAATCATAACACATAAATTCGGCTAGACAAATTTAAAACATGTAATAATTTAGACAAACTAAATGACATCAAGACATCTTTAATTTAACTAAATCAAGACATATTAAACACTTAAATTAATTAAGACATATTTAAAAGCTGTAATGAAACTTATTTAAATGTTTATTTAAATGGTCTAAATTCCAGTCATCAAATTAATTAGCTAGAACGAAATTCAGCTTCAAAGAAGTTGAATATGTTCAGTTCGTTTTTAAACTCCTTGCTATCATTTTCCTCTACCCGTTCCACCATTGCTAAAATAGCATCTTTGAATCGTTTAGCTCTAGCTCGCGTTATTGGACCAATGGGCAGCTTAATGGCTTCTTGTTCGTTCTCCATTTGGTTCGTAGGCAAGCTCACATCAGTATCTAGAAGATCCAATCCCTTTGGACGGTACACATGCATGCATGGAAGGAAATTAATGCAAGTTCATGTAGGGCTTGGTGCAACGTATGAAGAGGTGCATGTAGAATTGAGGTTCAATGGACGGCATTTAAGGGAGTACATGTACTGGAGACGTTCAAGCAAGTAGGGCCTATTTAATGTTCATGTTTTGAAGGTTCATGGACCGAATTTATGGAGGAACATACATTGGGACGTTTCATGCATGATCCATGCATTTTCAAGCTAACCATTCAAGTATTCAAGGTGCATTAAAGCTTCATTCGGCCAAGGGGGATGATGGAACATTAAAGGGCTGCACATTCATTGATATTCATGATTTTTCTTCTAGAGTTATCTAGGTGTTTATGGCCAAATTTCTTAGCTTCTAAGCTTGTCCATTCACCTACTTTTATTTAGGCTATAAATATATGTTATTTCATTTGTAAGAGGTTAGATTTTTCACTTAATGAAACTTTGTTAAACTTTTATGGAATTTGTGAGATTTCTTTCTCTCATATTTCGTTGAGGACTTCGTTGGCTTATCTAGGAAGCCTAGTGGCGTCAACCCTGTTCTTCACTATCCCGAACTTATCACTATCAAATAGTGTGGCGTTCACCCATATACCGAGGTTCCTACTTTGCTAAGTAGCGGGTCGAGGTTTATCACTTTCATCCTCCACCTTGAAAGCCTATAAGCATTTTGGGCCGATATTTTCTAATATTGGTTCGTGCTTGCTTTTAAGAACCCTTTTCTTCCATATCCATCATCTATTTACTTCTTTCACTTTCCCTTCCAATTTAGCCGAATATTCATATTATTCTTATCCATAAACCATCATAGAACCATTATACATAGCTTCCGTCCTATTTTTTCCATCAACTTCATTTCAAAAGTGAATTGAACGATACTTTCTCGTAGACGATCGGGCAACTCAGCATACTACTCGACTCTCCCCGAGGCGGTTCGTATCATAGATTCTTCCCCTTCTTTCCGTCGAAAAACTTGCCATTCTAATTCCTTCTTATTGTCTTCTTCTTGTAATGAAAAGAAAAGAGAAAAAGAAATAAAAAGAAAAAAGAGGCAAGAAAAGATAATGCGAGAAAATGAATGAATTCTGAATGAAATTGAGAGAAGAGAAAAAGAAATCAAACAAGAAAATGAAAGAGAGAAAAAAGAGATTGAGAGTGAGAAAAAAAAAGAGTGATTACGAAGAAAGAAAAGAAAAAGTGTGCGAGCAAGAAAAGCAAATTGAAATAAAAAGTAAGAGTGAGTCTTCAAAAGAGACAAGTGAAAAAGAAAGAGAGTTTGAAAATGAGTTAGAAAAAGAAACGAATGAAAAAGATGATAGGGAGCAAGAACAAGTGAGGAGTGTTTCCACTAACCAACATGTGAGTTTTCCTTGTGTTGTTTCTTTTCAGGTTTATGAAGATTCGATTGATAAATTTCAAATTCAATACTTTCCCGGTGAGAGATGCTTTTATTTTATTGAAAAAGGTAAGGTTAAAGGTGAAATTTGACCACAAGTGCTTAAAGGTAATCAACGTTGGGAATCTCTAGCAATTGAGTCACGGCAATCAGGTTTGAAAGTTGTCGATAACTTGGTTCTTAAGAGATCGCCTTATTTTGATTTGGTTAATTATTATTCATTGTCTGTGGTTGATAAATTTGTTTTAAGTGGGGGCATAAGGAGTTATTCACCTGATGTGTTTTGCATCGAAAAATCTGTTGATGTCGTTCGATTAAATCTACAAATACAAGATGTAATCTTGTGTAATAATGAGTTTTCACATAAAGCGCTTAATCTGTTTGAGTGTGATGTTAATGTGAACCTTCTAAAGTCTTGTGTGGGATTCTCATGTCTGTGGGAAAATTTTTCTTTTGATAAGTTTCATGTGGGAAAGTTTGTTGAAGACATTGGAGTAATTCAGTCTATACAAATTTTGGACATGTGTGATAAAGATTATTCACATAGAAAGTTTGATTTGTTTGATTGTGATGACAAATTGAATTCTCTGATTTGTTATGTAAACTTCTCATGTTTGTACAAATCTGTTCGAATGAGATTTAAGTGGTGGGATTGCTTGCACATGTGCATGCTTGAAGTCCTTTCATTTAGCATGTGGGAGTTTTTTGAGGAAAAGAAATTCTTGCTGAATTTTGGTTCGAGTAACCAAACTCATGTGTTCAAACTTGGAATCCATTATTCTGATTCGCAATTGAGAGAAATCAAGCAACCTAAGTTTTGTGTGAACAAATGTGTGAATAAATTCTGTTTACTTGATGTTTTTTCTTTAAATATGAAAACAAAGTATGTGAATTCAGATGACTCACAAAGTTGAATCTTTGATCTCGGATATTGCTCTATATTATGGTTTAAAGGATTCGAGCATGTCTTGCAAGATTCTAACTTACAATTGATTGTTATTCCTTCTATGTTACTAGCCTTAAAATCTTCAAGTCAAGGTGAAAAGGCAAGAGAAAACCTTGTCTTTGAGCCTGGAGCTCATCGTTCTATACCATTGTCTAAGAAGGTATTTGAACCATGGAATGTTGTTAACTCTCGAATGCCTTATGATTCTGGTTTGTTTCCCTCTATGAACCTTTTGATCCATTGTGGAAAGGTAAGGCTGTTTTCCATTTTTGATCCCGTTATTGGTTTATACGATCAATTTTTGAATAAGATTTTAAAACATTCATTTGAGTTTGTAAACCATGGTGTCACTAATCTATGTCATTCTTGTGTAGCTGATGCCTTGGCATGATTCCCTCCTAAAGAGGGAGGGTATGAAAATAACCCGTATTCTTTTCAAATTGTTTGTGGTTCTCAGGGTTTTGGAAACAATTCTGTCCAGATCATGAACAAAAGTGTTTGTGGTCTTGAAAATTTTTTCTAGAGAAAATGACCCAATTTGAGGACAAAACGCCTTCAAGAGGGAGGGTATGATGCGAACCCGATCGCATCATGTTACGTCACAACTCAATGTCGTCAAGATTGGCCTAAGCTTGAGGGACCTAAGGGCAAAATAAAGTTTTAATTACAAGCTCATTTAGCTCACTAAGCATGCATGGAAACTTCTTGCAAGCTGATCTAGCTTGATCTAGCTCAATTAGGCTTGATGATAGCTCATTTAGCTTGATTCTATTTTTTATTTAATTTCATGCTTTTTTAAGTTGCTAGAATAAACTTAGTTGTTTAATTAATTTAGTTAATTTAATTTCAGTTCATAAATGTGTCTTATTAATTTAGTGTTAAATGTGTTTAATTTTAATGCATGTTTTAAATATGTCATAGTTAATACATGATTTTAATGTGTCTTAGTCTATTACATATTTTTAATATGTTCTAGCCAAATTAATGTGCATGTATTAATGTGTCTTAGCTCAAACATGCTTTCAATTTGTCTTCGATGTTGCTGATTTTAATGTGTGTGTTAAATATGTCTTTGACCGAATTTAATTGGTGTTTTTAGGTAATTAATTCAGCTGAATCAGTGATACGATTCACCACAGGGTGAGTCGAGTCGTATGCGAGTTTGCTCGATCGTCTACGAGAAAGTATCATTCGGTTTGTTCAAAAAGGATGTTTCTAAATAAATTATGCGGAAGCTATTCAAGGGGTTCAAATGAAGGGTTTAAAATATGAATATTAAGGTTCGGTTTAAAGTAAATGAAAGAATGGAAAGAAGGAACTCAAAAGCAAGCACAAACCAATATTAGAAAATATCGACCCAAATGCTTATAGGCTTTCAAGGTGGAGGATGATACGACCCGCCCCCGGGAACGGCTATTGTTTCAGCCTACAAGCGAGGCTCATCGTGTTTGCAAGCTCTACGTAGCTCAATTTTATTTTGTGGAGCTTCAATTAGCTTGTTTCCAGCTCTTTACAACCTCAATGAGCTCGAACTAGCTCAATAAACTCATTTTAGTTTCCTTTAGTTTTGCATTTTTTATTTTGCTGGAATAAATTTTAGTTAATTTAGTTTAAGCTAATTAACTAATTTAACTAGGTGTTAATTGTGCCTTTAAGTCATTTAATGTGTCTTATTATTTTCGGCATTAATAAGTTGAGTTAATTAATTTGTCTTGATCTAGTTAAATTAAAGATGTCTTGATTTTATTTAGTTTGTCTAAATTTATACATGCATTAAATCTGTCCAGCCGAATTTATGTGTCATGTTTATTAATATTCAAGTTGTCACAATGTTAATTAGGATGTTCACATTATGTTTTTAATTAAGTTCATTTGTCTTATGTAGGTGCACCCGAATTTGAAGATACATTGGGCAGATTCATGCATGTAGATTCAATGAATGTGAAGGTACATCCCTTTGGACGGCACATGCATGTAAGGAATTAATGCAAGGTGCATGCATAGAAAGGTTCAATGGACGGCAATCAAGAGGCATTTGCATGTTCATGATGGTCATTCATGTATTTGAAGATTCATGGATCAAATTAATGATGGACCATGCATTGGACGGTTCATGTATTGATCATGTGTTCACACCTTGTGTTCACACCATGATGACCATTCAGTTGGATGTTCACACACAAGAGTCTACTCAAGCTCCTTGTTCACACCAAGTTTGATCCTTCATGAAGCTTCATTTAATTAAGCCACTCATGGTGAAACAACATGAATTAAAGGCTCCATTAAAGGAGTTAGCCGAATCTAGCCATGCATGCATGAAGAACATTTATCCAAGTACATCAATGCATATTCATGAAGCTAACCACTCACCTCCCATTCGGCCGAACATGGACAAGAACATCATTGGACATTTTTCTAGAAGTTTCATGTTTTAATTAGGTACATTACTTAATTGTTAAGTTCATGAATGGACTATTCGGCTAGCATAAGATACTAGTATAAATAGTTGGTTATTTTCAATTGTAAGGGACTTTTGCCATTTTGATAATATATTGAAGATTTGTGAGATTTTCTTCTCTCAATTTCGTCCAAAGACTCGTTGGCTTATCTACTAGTTAGTGGCGTCAACCTTGCTCTTTGCAAAAATCGAACTTATCACTTTCAACCCAAAGTGTGGCGTTCATTTGATACCGAGGTTCCTATCTTTGATAGATAGTGGGTCGAGGTCCTTTTTCATCCGTTTCATCCACCTTAAAGACATATAAGATTCGGGTCAACATTTTCCTTAGTGTTGGTTCATTCTTGTTTTTAAGCCTTTCTTTCCATTTCACCTTAAACCGAAAAATTCCCTACCTTTAATATTTGTTTTTCCTTCTTCTTAGCCGAAATACCTTACCAACCAATTCCTTTTTAACCTTAAATGAACCATAAACATCTTCATTGAACAAATATAACTCTTTGATTCAAGACGAACAAAACTTCATCGTTTGGACGATCGGGCAACGAAAACGACTCGGATTCATCAACGAGGCCGGGGCGTATCAGAGGATGAAAGTGATAAAGCTCGACCCGCTACTTAGCAAAGTAGGAACCTCGGTATAAGGGTGAACGAAACAGGGTTGACGCCACTACTAGGTAGATAAGTCAACAAAGTCTCAAACAAAGTTTAGAGAAGAAAATTCTCACAAGATTAAATTCAATAAAAATTTGGCAAAAAGTCCATACAACTTGAAATATGCTAAGTATTTATAGCATTACATAAAGCTAGCCGAATGGACAAATTAACAAGACTTAAGAGTTAAGCAATCGTCTTGAATAGGCTAGAATGATCTAGAATAAAATCACTAAATGTGCTTGTCTAAATTTGGCTGATTGGATCTTCAATGGACAGCTTCTTGATGAAGGAAAAATCAATGAATGAACTTGGATGCAAGAAGCTTAATGGCCTTGTCTAGATTCGGCTATGGCTTGAATGAATCTTCTAACAAGTGTTTCTTGGCCGAATAGTCACTTAGGGAAGCCAAAACAATCAACACAATTCATGTAACTAGTCATACATGCATTCTCCCCTTCGTTGTAACTAGCTGTTCATGCACCGTCCATTAGCCTTCCTTCATGTATTTGACTTGGAAATTAATTCATTAGCTACCCCTTGGCCGAATAGGTGCTTGGAAGACCATTGGTCAGCACACCATGCATTGTAGGAAGTCATGCATGAATCCTCCCTTGCTTTGAATCCGGTCGTGCATGAATCTCCCCATACATTGAACAAAACCGTGCATGCACCTACATGAATGAAAAACAATTCATTAAATCCCATGTGAACAACTTAAATTTGGCCAAATGTGAACAAACATTCCACACATTAATTCGGTTATTACATAATTAAAATATGTAATATAAAACATAACTTAAATAACAATTTAACTAATTAGGACAAATTAAATTGAAATTAAATAGCTTATTAATTCAACTAGCTCAAACTAAATGAAAAAAATTTTAATGAACTTATTTGAGCTAGGATTTTCGTAATTGAGCTGTAGCAAACTAATTAGTATAAAACTAAAACTTAGTTTAATTTATTGAAATAAAAAACGAACTGAAAGTAAGCTCAGTTGAGCTCAAACGAGCTCAAATGATCTCAAATGAGCTGAATTGAGCTGGACGGAGCTCGTGGAGCTGGAAACGAGCTGGGATCAGCTTGCCAACATGTCAATGCTTGGCTTCACAGACTTGTTCGATAAGGTTCGCGGGGCGTGCTCGTATATCCCCCCCTCTTTTAGGCGACTTGTCCTCAAGTCGAGCTGTTTGTCCATGGGAGAACTTTGACTCGTGCATGGCTTTCCTCGATCAAATGGGATGGAAGATGTCACACAAACCTGAAAAATTCTTACCACAGCCGGTAAAAAGAAACTCAAAGGAGTCAAATTGAAATGTGTTCAATAGTTCATAAAAAATTCATTCAATCAAACATATGCCAAAAATCTCAATTGGACAAAGCAAGCATACGTAAATTTATCGAAGAGTTTCGTTAGACCATCGTTGCAAACATGAAAACTAAGTTGGACCAAGGGATAATTGGTTGAAAATGATGGCAGGCACTTAAACACATTATTCCTCATCCAAAACCTTTTAATTTCTTTAATCGAATATAGCAACTCATTTGGTCCCTTGTCTTGCTCATGCAAGGTATGCCATGGCCAAAGGTATGCTAACTCTTCCTTTCATTTTTGAACAACATGAGGGGTGTCTCCAAATTTCAACATAATAATCACATCATTACAATGCCAAAAGAAAAAATCCATCACATCACAGTATAAATAATTTCCAAACAATAAATCAAGGGAATTTTCAACTTCAATCGAATTGAGCAAAGATATTTGAAAATTTTTAGATGACTTACCTTGACGAATATGAAGAGAAGACAATTGAGAATTGGGTTTACCTTTCTCAGTCAAAATGAATCTTCTCTCTTTGGATAGATAACGTAAGACAAACCTATTACTCTGATAAATTTGAATAGGTGGTGACGCACCGTGACATGTCTTGCTCCTCGAGGGGTGGAATTCACAAAAATAAGACTGGTTAGTATTATCAAAAACTATGGACTTAAATGGAAAAGGAAAGTTACCATGGAAATTTGATTCAAGTCCAAAAACATAGATTGGTCTTACCTTCTCGAAATGAAACGAAAATTCCAAATGTGGCCAAGCAATTGAAACCAAATTATTGAATTTCTCCTTCTTATCAAAATTTTGAATATCAAGCAAACATAATTTGAATGCAAACGATGCAAAGTGCTTAATGTTTCCATAAAATAAATTCATGTAGCAAATACCAGGCTTGAACACACGAACTTGGTCATTTGATTTAGCAAGCAACATGTTAAACGAGGAAAATATAATCAACTCATCGCATGATTCAAATTTCACTCGTCCAATTAGACTTGAAAAATTGGCACAACCAAGCAAATTCATTTTATCACCAAAGAAACGATGCAACATGTTATCATGCAAGTAAATCAAAGGAAACTTAAACATGCAAATACTCGAACAATCTTGCATTGTAATTTCTACTCGAACAGATAGATCAAAGCATGGAAATCTCGCACAAAATTTTAGAGATTTATCTTGAAGAACAAAGTCAAACAGATCAATTATTTCATGCAAAAATCTTTTAACACATAAATCGAGCAAAGATGATACGAACCGCCTCGGGGAGAGTCGAGTCGTATGCGAGTTTGCCCGATCGTCTACGAGAAAGTATCGTTCGGTTTGTTCAAAAAGGATGTTTCTAAATAAATTATGCGGAAGCTATTCAAGGGGTTCAAATGAAGGGTTTAAAAAATATGAATATTAAGGTTCGATTTAAAGTAAATGAAAGAATGGAAAGAAGGAACTCAAAAGCAAGCACGAACCAATATTAGAAAATATCGACCCAAATGCTTATAGGCTTTCAAGGCGAAAATGAAAATAATAGAACCTCGACCCGCTTTTTAGCAAAGTAGGAACCTCAGTATAAGGGTGAAAGAAATAGGGTTGGTGCCACTACTAGGTAGATAAGTCAACAAAGTCTCAAAAAAAGTTTAGAGAAGAAAATTCTCACAAGATTAAATTCAATAAAAAATTTGGCAAAAAGTCCCTTACAATTGAAAGAAAACAAATACTTATAGGCACATAGATAACCATTCAAATTCGGCATCTAGGTGTTCACACAATAATAAAAATGTTCACACTAATGTATTAAAATAGTTCATAAATTTGGCAGATTCATGAACTAGTTGAATGGACACTTTCTGCCCCCTAAGTGTGTGCATGAATGCTTAATCATAAAGAAAGGCTTCAAGTGACTTGTATGTGCACCAAAGGTTGCATTCATCTCCTTGGGACGTTCATGCACTTGTATGGAACATGTATCCTCATAATTAAACTCTTTAATAGCATGTAGGTTCATAAATGGCAGCATGAACCTAATAAATTCGTTCTCCCCTTTGTGCATACACTTAATTCAATCAATGTGTTGAATTATTGAGTTAATTCCTTCCTTTGGACGTTCTTGAACCCATCCATGCATGTGTAGTAGCTTATAGGTCAATTCAAAGTGTGAACAGCTACTTCCTGGTCGAATAAGTTCCTTGGAAAGTTAGGAGACAGCCACCATGATACGAACCGTCTCGGGAAGAGTCGAGTCGTATGTAGATTGCCCAATCGTCTATGAGAAGTTACGTTAGGATTAGTTGAGTTGTAGGTATAGTCGAGTAGAAAGAGGGGTACGAATGGAATGGTAGGAACGAAAGGGAAGGATAAAAAATGGTATGAACAAATTGGTCGGTTTAGGTTCGATTAGGTAACGAAGGAAGAACGGGTTTGAACTACTAAAGGGACTTTCAAGAACCAATTACCGAAATGGTATCGACCCGTTGAGTTAGCCTTTTGAGCTCGGTTATAGGTTTGGTAAGGGAAACCTCGACCCACTATCTAACAAGATAGGAACCTCGGTATGTTGAACGCCACACTACGATTTCGAGAAGTGACTTCGATCGAAAGTCCTTTTCATCAAGAAATTTGAGAAGACGAGAAGGCGATTACGATTTTGATTCATTCCAAGATGGCGTTCGAAGAGAAAGACATACTCCTACTAGATCTTCAAAGAAATCTTACCCGGAGTATTCTTCACGAAGTTTTGATTGTGAATCATATGCAAATAGTTCTTCATCTTTCGAACAAGATTTGTATTCTCATCGTTCTTTTGTACATTCTTGTAAAGAGAAAACAAAGAAAAGAAAAGAAAAAGAAAAAGCAAGAGAAGAAAAAGAAAAAGAAATAAAAAGAAAAGAGAGGCAAGAGGCAAGTAAGAGAGAAAATGAGCGAATCTTGAGAGAACTTGAAAAAGCCTTTGAAAAAGCCTTTGAAAAGCAAAAAGAAAATGAAAAAAGAAATGAAAAGAAATTTGAGAGTGAAAAAGAAGATGAAAAAGAAATTGAAACAAAAGAAACGAGTGATCCAGAAGAAAAAGAATCGAGTGAGAAAACAAGTGAGCAAGTGAGGATTATTTCCACTAACCCACCTGTCCGATCTTCTTGTGAGTTAACTTTTCAGGTTCCTAGAAGTTTGTGCGACCAATTCCATCTACATTACCTTCCAAACGAGAGGTGTTTTAGGTTGTTCGAAAAAGGTAAGTTCGCGAATGACTACCACCCACTTGCGATTGAAGGTAAGGAAGGTAAGGATTCTTTGTTTATCGAATCAAAGTCACTTGATTTGGATAATTTTTGTTCACTTACTGTTGTTAACGATTTTGTTTTAAAAGGTCCCATATACAGTTTTTTTTATGACGATTACTACATTGGCAAATTTGTTGACAACATTGGATTAGTTTTCCCTAAGCAAATTTTGAACATGGTTGATCAAAGTCTGTCACGTAAAAATTATCATGTCTTTGACCCTGCAAACTTTTTGAACTCATGTGTTAAATCTTTATGTTTAAATATGCCTGCTCAATTGATTTGTGATAAATCTGCCTGTTTGAAAAGTTGCATGTTCGTTAAAAATTCTTCGTTTGGCATCCATGTTAAAAGATCTTCACATGATATGTGCAATTGTGTTCTTCATGAACAATCTTTGAGTTTTTGTGCGAAATTTCCATGTAGTGATTTGCATTCCCGATTAATACTCTTGAAGTATGAACCTTTGCATTTTGGTATGCTCGGTTTTGTCAAATCAACATGTGTGTTTAAACTAGTGAAATATAATTCGTGTGGTGAGTTGATTATATCTTCTTCTAATATGTTGCTTGTTGGAATTCCTAATCAAGTTCGTGTGTTCAAGCCTGGTATTTGCTACATGAATTCATTTTATGGAAACATTAAGTGCTTTGCATCCTTTACATTGAAATTATGTTTTCTTGAAGTTCGAATTTTTGATAAGAAGGTGAAATTCAATGATTTGGGTTTCAATTTTGATTCATTTATTAATCACCTTGTTTGGCCACATTTGAAATTTTCGTTTCATTTCGAGAAGGTAAGGCCAACCTATGTTTTTGGAATTGAATCAAATTTCCATGGTAACTTTCCTTTTCCATTTAAGTCCATAGTTTTCGATAAAACTAACCCGTCTTATTTTTGTGAATTCCACCCCTCGAGGAGCAAGACATGTCATGGTGCGTCACCACCTATTCAAATTTATCGAAGTAATAGGTTTGTCTTACGTTATCTATCCAAAGAGAGAAGATTCATTTTGACTGAGAAAGGTAAACCCAATCCTCAATTTTCTTCTCTTCATATTCGTCAAGGTAAGTCATCTGAAAATTTTCAAATATCTTTGCTCACTTCGATTGAAGTTGAAAATTCCATTGATTGGTTGTTTGGAAATTATTTATACTTTGATGTGATGGATTTTTCCTTTTGGAATTGTGATGATGTGATTATTACGTTGGAATTTGGAGAATCCCCTCATGTTGCTCAAAAACGAAAGGAAGAATTAGCATACCTTTGGCCATGGCATACCTTGCATGAGCAAGACAAAGGACCAAATGAGTTACTATATTCGATTAAAGAAATTAAAATGTTTTGGATGAGGAATAATGTGTTTAAGTGCCTACCATCGTTTTTAACCAATTATCCCTTGATCCAACTTAGTTTTCATGTTTGTAACGATGGCCTAACGAAACTCTTTGATAAATTTATGTATGCTTGCTTTGTCCAATTGAGATTTTTGGCATATGTTCGATTGAATGAATATTTTATGAACTATCGAACACATTTGAATTTTACTCCTTTGAGTTTCTTTTTATTGGCTGTGGTAAGAATTTTTCAGGTTTGTGTGACATCTTCCATCCCATTTGACCGAGGAAAACCATGCATGAGTCAAAGTTCTCCCATGGACAAACGGTTCGACTTGAGGACAAGTCGCCTAAAAGAGGGGGGGAATGATACGAGCACGCCCCGCGAACTTCATCGAGTAAGTCTGTCAAGCCGAGCATTGACATGTTGGCAAGCTGATCCCAGCTCGTTTCCAGCTCCACGAGCTCCGTCTAGCTCAAATCCAGCTTATTCAAGCTCGATCCAACTTGCCTGAGCTAAACCGAGCTCACTCCTAGCTCATATTTAGCTCACGAGCTAAACCTTAGCTCAACTTTAGCTTAGGAGTTTAGCCTCAGCTCAACTTTAGCTCACGAGCTAAAACTTAGCTCATTTTAGTTTAAACTCGGTTCTTTCTTTAATACATTAAATAAAATTTGCACATATTCATTTAAGCATTAAACTTGTCTTATATTAATATTTGTTATTAATATATCATTGTCATTATATAAATTGATTATGTTCACATAGCCGAATTAATGCATGACATTAATGTGTTCACATCATGCCGAATTTATGAGTGTTCATGAGATGTCTTAATGACTTGTTTATTTCATGTAGGTACATTCCTTTGGACAGTACAATGTTTGAATGAAGAAACATCTCTTTTGGGCATTCCACACTCATGAATGAAGAAGTATTAAATGCTGGTGCATGTACAGCTAGATGCAATGTTTCTACAAATTCATGCATGTGTCGAATGCATGTATGGACATTAAAGGCTAGTCCATGAATGGATCAAATGCATGGGATGATAGAATGCATGAATGGCTTAAGTGCATGTATGGTGGCTGTCTCTTAACTTTCCAAGGCACTTATTCGGCCAAGAAGTAGCTGCTAACTAATTCTATGTTGACCATAGAGCTCCTTGAGCATGTTCACACTTTGAATTGACCTATAGGCTACTACACATGCATGGATGGGTTCAAGAACGTCCAAGGGAAGGAATTAACTCAATAATTCAACACATTGATTGAATTAAGTGCATGCACAAAGGGGAGAACGAATTTACTAGGTTCATGCTACCATTTATGAACTTACATGCCATTAAAGTGTTTAATTATGAAGATACATGGTCCATACAAGTGCATGAACGTCCCAAGGAGATGAATGCAACATTTTGGTGCACATACAAGTCACTTGAAGCCTTTCTTTATGACTAAGCATTCATGCACAAACTAAGGGGGAAGAAAGTGTCCATTCAGCTAGTGCATGAATCTGCCGAATTTATGAACTATTTTAATACATTAGTGTGAACGTTTTTATTATTGTGTGAACACCTAGATGCCGAATTTGAATGATCATCTATGTGCCTATAAATATTTGCTTTCTTTCATTTGTAAAGGACTTTTGACTTTTGACTTTTGACTTTTGACTTTTGATCATTTGAATGAACTTTGTTCAAAGAGTGAGTTTTCTCCTCTCTAAATTCGTACGAGTTTCGATCTGACTTATCTAGCGTGCTAGTGGCGTCTATCGTTCTCTTTTGAACTTATCACCTTGCTTTGGTGTGGCGTTCAACCTTCTACAATTCCGTAATCCCACCTTGAACCGAATAGAAATCGGGGTGACACTTTTTAGTGTTGAATCGTTTCTGGTGTTTATGCTCATTTATCCATTCCACCGAATACCCAAGATTTTACCCAACTATATCTTTTTACAAAACTGAGCTTTCATTTATCCAACTTCCATTTTTTTCTTATTTTTATCATTAAATCGAACCTACTACCCCTTATAAATTTACCATCTCCTTAGCCCACCTTTTAAAACCATTTGAAAGCTTCCGCATCTTTAGCCTTATCTCATCCTATTTCCGATAACTCAACTATTCCTCGTTGACGATTGGGCAATTACGTGAAACGACTCAATTAACCAGTGCCGGATCACATCATTTGGTATCAGAGCTACTAAAACGAGGAATGCCGACGTTCGTACCAAGCTCGGAGTAGGTTCGTAACGAAAAAAAATCAAAAAAAAAGGAAGTCAAAAAAAATCAAAAAAAAATTTTTTTTTGAGTTGGAATTTAATTTTTTTTCTCTCTTCCTTGTATTTTGTTTACTATTGTATTGGATTTAAAAAAAAAGGAGAAGAAATTCAGAAAAAAATTCAAAAAAAATCGAAAAAAAAAGGAAAAAAAAAGTGACAAAAAAAATCGAGTTAAAAAAAGAAGAAAAAAACAAAAGTGAAAAGTCTTGTGAGTTTTATTTTGTTTTTTTGTTGCTTCCGAGCATCCATTCATTTTACCATTCCCTCTACCCCCCCAAACGCCACACATACTTTGATTTTTATTTTTCTTTTTTAGCCTCCCCTACACCCGACGTTATCCCTTGTAACCCATTTGAAGCCGACCCTCTAAGCCGCAATTAGTCTTCTTGAAACAAAATACGAATTCACGAGAGTGAGACGAGCGGAAAAAGGCACGAGTGGTGAGTACATTAGAGCGAGCAAAAGCCATTAGACAAGTGTAAACACGAGTGGAGTGTTATCCAATTTTCTTTCCGAGCGAAATTGTGAGGTTTGTGGTGAGGTACTTCATTTTTTATTTTGTTTTGTGATCTAACATTTTCTTTTTAGCAACAAAAATCATGTCATACGAAGAGTTCACCGAATCGGAATACCAATATTTGGTTCAAGAAAAGCGAAGAATGGCGACTAAACGAGACCAAAGTGATCGAGTTTCTTCAAGTCGTAAAACGGAACCAAGAACCCCACGGAGATATACCCCCGACTACTACTTAAGAAAAAGTTCCTATCGTGATTCCTTTTCGCCATCTACTTCGAGACAAAGAGATTTATACTATGACGCATATTCATCAGCGAATTCGAGAAGTGACTTCGATCGAAAGTCCTTTTCATCAAGAAATTTGAGAAGACGAGAAGGCGATTACGATTTTGATTCATTCCAAGATGGCGTTCGAAGAGAAAGACATACTCCTACTAGATCTTCAAAGAAATCTTACCCGGAGTATTCTTCACGAAGTTTTGATTGTGAATCATATGCAAATAGTTCTTCATCTTTCGAACAAGATTTGTATTCTCATCATTCTTTTGTACATTCTTGTAAAGAGAAAACAAAGAAAAGAAAAGAAAAAGAAAAAGCAAGAGAAGAAAAAGAAAAAGAAATAAAAAGAAAAGAGAGGCAAGAGGCAAGTAAGAGAGAAAATGAGCGAATCTTGAGAGAACTTGAAAAAGCCTTTGAAAAAGGCTTTGAAAAGCAAAAAGAAAATGAAAAAGGAAATGAAAAGAAATTTGAGAGTGAAAAAGAAGATGAAAAAGAAATTGAAACAAAAGAAACGAGTGATCCAGAAGAAAAAGAATCGAGTGAGAAAACAAGTGAGCAAGTGAGGATTATTTCCACTAACCCACCTGTTCGATCTTCTTGTGAGTTAACTTTTCAGGTTCCTAGAAGTTTGTGCAACCAATTCCATCTACATTACCTTCCAAACGAGAGGTGTTTTAGGTTGTTCGAAAAAGGTAAGTTCGCGAATGACTACCACCCACTTGCGATTGAAGGTAAGGAAGGTAAGGATTCTTTGTTTATCGAATCAAAGTCACTTGATTTGGATAATTTTTGTTCACTTACTGTTGTTAACGATTTTGTTTTAAAAGGTGCCATATACAGTTTTTTTTATGACGATTACTACATTGGCAAATTTGTTGACAACATTGGATTAGTTTTCCCTAAGCAAATTTTGAACATGTTTGATAAAAGTCTGTCACGTAAAAATTCTCATGTGTTTGACCCTGCAAACTTTTTGAACTCATGTGTTAAATCTTTATGTTTAAATATGCCTGCTCAATTGATTTGTGATAAATCTGCCTGTTTGAAAAGTTGCATGTTCGTTAAAAATTCTTTGTTTGGTATCCATGTTAAAAGATCTTCACATGATATGTGCAATTGTGTTCTTCATGAACAATCTTTGAGTTTTTGTGCGAAATTTCCATGTAGTGATTTGCATTCCCGATTAATACTCTTGAAGTATGAACCTTTGCATTTTGGTATGCTCGGTTTTGTCAAATCAACATGTGTGTTTAAACTAGTGAAATATAATTCGTGTGGTGAGTTGATTATATCTTCTTCTAATATGTTGCTTGTTGGAATTCCTAATCAAGTTCGTGTGTTCAAGCCTGGTATTTGCTACATGAATTCATTTTATGGAAACATTAAGCGCTTTGCATCCTTTACATTGAAATTATGTTTGCTTGAAGTTCGAATTTTTGATAAGAAGGTGAAATTCAATGATTTGGGTTTCAATTTTGATTCATTTATTAATCACCTTGTTTGGCCACATTTGAAATTTTCGTTTCATTTTGAGAAGGTAAGGCCAACCTATGTTTTTGGAATTGAATCAAATTTCCATGGTAACTTTCCTTTTCCATTTAAGTCCATAGTTTTCGATAATACTAACCCGTCTTATTTTTGTGAATTCCACCCCTCGAGGAGCAAGACATGTCATGGTGCGTCACCACCTATTCAAATTTATCGAAGTAATAGGTTTATCTTACGTTATCTATCCAAAGAGAGAAGATTCATTTTGACTGAGAAAGGTAAACCCAATCCTCAATTTTCTTCTCTTCATATTCGTCAAGGTAAGTCATCTAAAAATTTTCAAATATCTTTGCTCACTTCGATTGAAGTTGAAAATTCCATTGATTGGTTGTTTGGAAATTATTTATACTTTGATGTGATGGATTTTTCCTTTTGGAATTGTGATGATGTGATTATTACGTTGGAATTTGGAGAATCCCCTCATGTTGCTCAAAAATGAAAGGAAGAATTAGCATACCTTTGGCCATGGCATACCTTGCATGAGCAAGACAAAGGACCAAATGAGTTACTATATTCGATTAAAGAAATTAAAATGTTTTGGATGAGGAATAATGTGTTTAAGTGCCTACCATCGTTTTTAACCAATTATCCCTTGATCCAACTTAGTTTTCATGTTTGTAACGATGGTCTAACGAAACTCTTTGATAAATTTATGTATGCTTGCTTTGTCCAATTGAGATTTTTGGCATATGTTCGATTGAATGAATATTTTATGAACTATCGAACACATTTGAATTTGACTCCTTTGAGTTTCTTTTTATTGGCTATGGTAAGAATTTTTCAGGTTTGTGTGACATCTTCCATCCTATTTGACCGAGGAAAACCATGCATGAGTCAAAGTTCTCCCATGGACAAATGGCTCGACTTGAGGACAAGTCGCCTAAAAGAGGGGGGGAATGATACGAGCACGCCCCGCGAACTTCATCGAGCAAGTCTGTCAAGCCGAGCATTGACATGTTGGCAAGCTGATCCCAGCTCGTTTCCAGCTCCACGAGCTCCGTCTAGCTCAAATCCAGCTTATTCAAGCTCGATCCAACTTGCCTGAGCTAAACCGAGCTCACTCCTAGCTCATATTTAGCTCACGAGCTAAACCTTAGCTCAACTTCAGCTTAGGAGTTTAGCCTCAGCTCAACTTTAGCTCACGAGCTAAAACTTAGCTCATTTTAGTTTAAACTCGGTTTTTTCTTTAATACATTAAATAAAATTTGCACATATTCATTTAAGCATTAAACTTGTCTTATATTAATATTTGTTATTAATATATCATTGTCATTATATAAATTGATTATGTTCACATAGCCGAATTAATGCATGACATTAATGTGTTCACATCATGCCGAATTTATGAGTGTTCATGAGATGTCTTAATGACTTGTTTATTTCATGTAGGTACATTCCTTTGGACGGTACAATGTATGAATGAAGAAACATCTCTTTTGGGCATTCCACACTCATGAATGAAGAAGTATTAAATGCTGGTGCATGTACAGCTAGATGCAATGTTTCTACAAATTCATGCATGTGTCGAATGCATGTATGGACATTAAAGGCTAGTCCATGAATGGATCAAATGCATGGGATGATAGAATGCATGAATGGCTTAAGTGCATGTATGGTGGCTGTCTCTTAACTTTCCAAGGCACTTATTCGGCCAAGAAGTAGCTGCTAACTAATTCTATGTTGACCATAGAGCTCCTTGAGCATGTTCACACTTTGAATTGACCTATAGGCTACTACACATGCATGGATGGGTTCAAGAACGTCCAAGGGAAGGAATTAACTCAATAATTCAACACATTGATTGAATTAAGTGCATGCACAAAGGGGAGAACGAATTTACTAGGTTCATGCTACCATTTATGAACTTACATGCCATTAAAGTGTTTAATTATGAAGATACATGGTCCATACAAGTGCATGAACGTCCCAAGGAGATGAATGTAACCTTTTGGTGCACATACAAGTCACTTGAAGCCTTTCTTTATGACTAAGCATTCATGCACAAACTAAGGGGGAAGAAAGTGTCCATTCAGCTAGTGCATGAATCTGCCGAATTTATGAACTATTTTAATACATTAGTGTGAACGTTTTTATTATTGTGTGAACACCTAGATGCCGAATTTGAATGGTCATCTATGTGCCTATAAATATTTGTTTTCTTTCATTTGTAAAGGACTTTTGACTTTTGACTTTTGACTTTTGATCATTTGAATGAACTTTGTTCAAAGAGTGAGTTTTCTCCTCTCTAAATTCGTACGAGTTTCGATCTGACTTATCTAGCGTGCTAGTGGCGTCTATCGTTCTCTTTTGAACTTATCACCTTGCTTTGGTGTGGCGTTCAACCTTCTACAATTCCGTAATCCCACCTTGAACCGAATAGAAATCGGGGTGACACTTTTTAGTGTTGAATCGTTTCTGGTGGTTAAGCTCATTTATCCATTCCACCGAATACCCAAGATTTTACCCAACTATATCTTTTTACAAAACCGAGCTTTCATTTATCCAACTTCCATTTTTTTCTTATTTTTATCATTAAATCGAACCTACTACCCCTTATAAATTTACCATCTCCTTAGCCCACCTTTTAAAACCATTTGAAAGCTTCCGCATCTTTAGCCTTATCTCATCCTATTTCCGATAACTCAACTATTCCTCGTCGACGATTGGGCAATTACGTGAAACGACTCAATTAACCCGTGCCGGATCACATCATAAGGTTTGGCTGAATGGTCACTTAGGGAACACCAAAGAGCAGCACACCAATTTTAAGTCGTCCATGCACCTATGCCGTCCAAGGGGTAATGTACCTACAACATTTAATTCAGCAAATTAAATCCCTTTTAGACACATTAAATTCGGCACCATAGACAAATAAATCTTGCACCATAAATTAGGCTGGACATAATTAATCTTTGTAATAGTTAAGACATATTTAATTGGTCCTAATTAATTAAGTACTTAATTTAGAACATAATTAAAACATGTCCAGATTATGACAAATTAATTATTAAAACAAATAACTAATAAAACTAACAGCAACTTAAATGATTTATTCCAGCATAATAAATGCAACAATGAAATGAGCAGAAACGAGCTCGTTGAGCTAAGTTGAGTTGAAGTTGAGCTGATTTGAGCTTGAAGGAGTATGCATGGTTTGCTTGGCTTGCTGGTCCAAGAGCTTTTAAGAAGTCCAGCAACGGTTTCACCCCAAACTCTATCAACTAAAGCTGTTGTTGCGTCTTTGAATCTCTTTGCTCGAGCTCGGGTGATCGGTCCTACAGGCAATTCGAGAGGATCTTCATTGGCAGCCGACAACTCAGGAGGGGTGGTTGTATCACACCATACATGAACTTAAGCCATTCATGCATTCTATCATCCCATGCATTTGATCCATTCATGGACTAGCCTTTAATGTCCATACATGCATTCAACACAAGCATGAATTTGTAGAAACCTTGCATCTAGCCGTACATGCACCAGCATTTAATACTTCTTCATTCATGAGTGTGGAATGCCCAAAAGAGATGTTTCTTCATCCATACATTGTACCGTCCAAAGGGATGTACCTACATGAAATAAACAAGTCATTAAGATATCTCATGAACACTCATAAATTCGGCATGATGTGAACACATTAATGTCATGCATTAATTCAGCTATGTGAACATAATCAATTTATGTAATGACTATGACATATTAATAACAAATGTTAATATAAGACAAGTTTAATGCTTAAATAAATATGTGCAAATTTTTATTTAATGCATTAAAGACAAAACCGAGTTTAAACTAAAATGAGCTAAGCTTTAGGTCGTGAGCTAAAGTTGAGCTGAGGCTAAACTCCTAAGCTGAAGTTGAGCAGCTCGTAAGTTGAAAGTGAGCTAGGAGTGAGCTCGGCTTAGCTCAGACAAGATGGATTGAGCTCGAATAAGCTGGATTTGAGCTGGACGGAGCTGGAAACAAGCTAGGATCAGCTTGCCAACATGTCATTGCTCGGCTTGACAGACTTGCTATATAAAGTTCGCGGGGCGTGCTCATATCATTCCCCCCTCTTTTAGGCGACTTGTCCTCAAGTCGAGCTGTTTATCCATGGGAGAACTTTGACTCATGCATGGTTTTCCTCGATCAAATGGGATGGAAGATGTCACACAAACCTGAAAAATTCTTACCACAGCCGGTAAAAAGAAACTCAAAGGAGTCAAATTCAAATGTGTTCGATAGTTCATAAAATATTCATTCAATCGAACATATGCCAAAAATCTCAATTGGACAAAGCAAGCATACGTAAATTTATCAAAGAGTTTCGTTAGACCATCGTTACAAACATGAAAACTAAGTTGGATCAAGGGATAATTGGTTGAAAATGATTGTTGGCACTTAAACACATTATTCCTCATCCAAAACATTTTAATTTCTTTAATCGAATATAGTAACTCATTTGGTCCCTTGTCTTGCTCATGCAAGGTATGCCATGGCCAAAGGTATGCTAACTCTTCCTTTCGTTTTTGAACAACAAGAGGGGAGTCTCCAAATTCCAACGTAATAATCACATCATCACAATGCCAAAAGGAAAAATCCATCACATCAAAGTATAAATAATTTCCAAACAACCAATCAATGGAATTTTCAACTTCAATCAAATTGAGCAAAGATATTTGAAAATTTTCAGATGACTTACCTTGACGAATATGAAGAGAAGACAATTGAGGATTAGGTTTACCTTTCTCGGTCAAAATGAATCTTCTCTCTTTGGATAGATAACGTAGGACAAACCTATTACTCCGATAAATTTGAATAGGTGCTGACGCACCATGACATGTCTTGCTCCTCGAGGGGTGGAATTCACAAAAATAAGACTGGTTAGTATTATCGAAAACTATGGACTTAAATGGAAAAGGAAAGTTACCATGGAAATTTGATTCAATTCCAAAAACATAGGTTGGCCTTACCTTCTCGAAATGAAACGAAAATTTCAGATGTGGCCAAACAAGGTGATTAATAAATGAATCAAAATTGAAACCCAAATCATTGAATTTCACCTTCTTATCAAAAGTTTGAACATCAAGCAAACATATTTTTATTGCAAATGATGCAAAGTGCTTAATGTTTCCATAAAATGAATTCATGTAGCAAATACCAGGCTTGAACACACAAACTTTTTAGGGAATTCCAACAAGCAACATATTAGAAAAAGATATAATCAACTCACCACATGAATTATATTTCACTAGTTTAAACACACATGTTGATTTGACAAAACCGAGCATACCAAAATGCAATGGTTTATACTTCACGAGTATTAATCGGGAATGCAAATCACTACATGATAATTTCACACAAAAACTCAAAGATTGTTCATGAAGAACACAATTGCACATATCATGTGAAGATCTTTTAACATGGATGCCAAACAAAGAATTTTTAACGAACATGCAACTTTTCAAACAGGCAGATTTATCACAAATCAATTAAGCAGGCATATTTAAACATAAAGATTTAACACATGAGTTCAAAAAGTTTGCAGGGTCAAACACATCAGAATTTTTACGTGACAGACTTTGATCAAACATGTTCAAAATTTGCTTAGAGCAAACTAATCCAATGTTGTCAACAAATTTGCCAATGTAGTAATCGTCATAAGAAAAGCTGTATATGGCACCTTTTAAAAAAAATTCGTTAACAACAGTAAGTGAACAAAAATTATCCAAATCAAGTGACTTTGATTCGATAAACAAAGAATCCTTACCTTCCTTACCTTCGATCGCAAGTGGGTGGTAGTCATTCGCGAACTTACCTTTTTCGAACAACCTAAAACACCTCTCGTTTGGAAGGTAATGTAGATGGAATTGGTCGCACAAACTTCTAGGAACCTGAAAAGTTAATTCAGAAGAAGATCGAACAAGTGGGTTAGTAGAAATAATCCTCACTTGCTCACTTGTTTTCTCACTCGATTCTTTTTCTTCTGAATCACTCGTTTCTTTTATTTCAATTTCTTTTTCATATTCTTTTTCACTCTCAAATTTCTTTTCGTTCTCTTTTTCAATCTCATTTTCTTTTTCATTTTCTTTTTGCTTTTCAAAGGCTTTTTCAAGTTCTCTCAAGATTCGCTCATTTTCTCTCTTACTTGCCTCTTACCTCTCTTTTCTTTTTATTTCATTTTCTTTTTCTTCTTTTGCTTTTTCTTTTCTTTTCTTTGTTTTCTGATATGAGCTCGCCCATGAAGATAGGTGCCGAATCCATGGAGTTGCCTTTGGGGCCAATTACTCAGCACGTGCCAAGAAGTTCCAAGATGCTGTAGCAAGCTATATTGCTCGATTGTGGAGTGATGGATTGATTGCCCATAAAACGCCCAGCTCAACTAGCTTGATTCGCAATTTCCTACAAGCTGATTTTAGCTTGTGTCAGCTCAATTTAGCTCAATTCGGCACTTAATTAGTTCAAGGAGCTGATTAAATTTATTTTTAATAAATTTAATTAGTTGTGTTAGTTTAGAATCAGCTCAAATCATTTAGTTAAATAAATGTGTCTTAATCTGGACATTTTTAATTCAGCTTATTAAATATGTTTTATATTAGTACATGCCTTTAATATGTCCATATTAAGTCATAAATTAAATGTGTTTAGTTTAATTACAAGTTTTAATGTGTCTTGACTAAGACAAATTTATTAGTGGCTGCTAATTAATTTGTCTTAGCCGAATTAATGTGCAGAATTTTAATATGTCCAGCTGCTGATTTCATGAGTATTAAACTTGTCCTAATCACATTTATTTGATGTTTTTTTCAGCTAGCTTAATGGCAAAGAAAGCTCATAAAGAAGGGGCATGTATTTGGGCACATGCATGGACGGCATTTAAAGTGCAGCTGCCTTGTGTTTCCAGCTGACTTTTCGTGCAGCTCAATGGACTTCTAGCTACTATTTTTGAGCTTCTCCAAGGGCCAATTTCGTGGAGAGCAATGGCCAAAGAGTGCCTCATAAATTCCAGCAGCCAATTCATGTGGAGGCTATTCATATTCGGCCAAAGAAGCATAATTTTTGAAGCTGTCCATTTCTCTTCTCCATAACAGCTATTAAGCTCTTTTAAAACATTAACCGAATGTGAATTTTCTTCATTAAAGGGGCCAGCTGAATCATCTTTTTCTAGAAGGTTAATTTTCAGAATTTCATCACATGAATGTAACTAGGAAATTTCTAGGAAGTTTCCTCAAGAAACTTAAGGCATAAGGATCTGATTAGATAGGCTATTCGGCTGCCTTAGTCAAGCTATAAATAGGTCATGTAATTCACATTTTGAGGTTAATGAACAATTTGATAGCTTTGCTAAATTGTGAGGTTGTTTTCAACTCTCGTTATTCTCCAAAAACTTGTGAGACTTATCAAACATCTTTGTGGCGTCAAACTTGTTTTTGTTTCTTCCCGAACTTATCACTTTAATCCCAAAAGTGTGGCGTTCGATTCATACTAAGGTTCCTATCACCATTGATAGTGGGTCGAAGTTTCTTTCCATTTAACAAACCTTCCATCCATCCTTACCAACCTAAGCATTCTCCTAAGTTACGGGTTAACACATTCCTATTGTGTTAGTTCAGCTTTCGAATCCTTAGCCAAATTGCTTCCATTGTTTTCTAATTCATTTCCTAAACCAACAAAACCTTTTTGAGCCTAAATAAACCTCTTTCTTCTAGCCTATTTTGTAAAGCCTCAATTTACTCCTAATTCACGATCGGGCGATCTTTACGACTCAATTCGATCTCGAGGTGAGGGTGTATCAAGTTGGTATCAGAGCCAGGTTGAATTGGAGTAAGAATCGTCGTCTTCGGTATTACGAGATTGTAAAAAAAAATTCGAAAAAAAAAAGTTTGTATTCAATTTATTTTTTTTCTTTTTCTTTGTGTATTCAGTATTAAAAAAAATTCGGAATTAAAAAAAAAGAAAAAAGAGAAGTGATTAAAATTCATTTTGAGCTTGTAAAAGCATTGCTTGCTGCCCGAAGGACCACATCTATACAGCCACACTAATTTCCTTCTATTTTCTTTGATTGTTAGCCTACCTGATCCTAAAATATTACCCTACCAAGCCTCATCTATTTTGTAAGCCGACCCCAAACGATTTTGATTTGTCAAACTTAGTTTGCGGAGAATTTTGGGAAGTGAAAATTGAGTGGTAAAAGGCAAGAGAGATTAGTGAGACTATTAAAGAGTAGAAAAGCCAAAGTGAGTGTTTATTCTTGTGAGTGATTGGTGAGTTCTTGTTGTGATTCTTTAAAGAACTTTTTTTTTTAAAAAAAATGTCACGGAGCCCGGAAAGGAATCCAAACGAGGGAGGTGGATTTCGTCCAATAAGAAACGTTGGAAGGGGAGTGCCGGATCTCACTTTGCAAGCCATTATGCAAGAAATGGAGCGAATGTTTGATCGCAAGCTTGAACCAATCGAAGACCGCCTATATCGAGTCGAAACCCGAAGGCAACGCGAAGTGACTCCGGAAGATGCAAGGCGAGGACGAGAGCAACCAATTGAAAACCATGACGAAGAAGAATCTGAAGGTGATCACTTATCTAAACAAGGAAACCCTCAACGGTTCCAACAAAATCGAGTCCCAAGAAATCGAGACCGTTCGGATGACAATCTCAAAAATATTAAGATGTCTATTCCGCCGTTTCAAGGGAAGAATGATCTCGAATCTTACTTGGAGTGGGAAAAGAAAATGGAACTCGTCTTTGAGTGCCATAACTATTCGGAAAATAAAAAGGTAAAGCTCGCTGCCATTGAATTCTCAGATTATGCGATCGTGTGGTGGGATCAATTGGTGACTAGCCGAAGGAGGAATGGGGAGAGGCCTATCTCTACGTGGGCCGAAATGAAGGCCGTTATGCGCAAGCGTTTTGTTCCCTCCTATTACCATCGAGAGTTGTACCAACGATTGCAAAATCTCACACAAGGCAACCGAACTGTCGAGGACTACTATAAAGACATGGAAATCGCTATGATAAGAGCCGACGTGGAGGAGGATCGTGAAGCAACAATGGCGAGATTTTTAGCCGGCCTAAATCGGGATATTGCCAATATCGTCGAGCTTCAACACTATGTAGAAGTTATGGACATGGTGCATATGGCAATAAAAGTTGAAAAACAATTGAAACGGAAAGGACCCATGCGGACATATCCAACGGCTTCTACCAACAAGTGGACTCAAGGGACTAGCAAAGCTCCCAATCGGCCTAAGGAGCCTTTTGTTGCTACCAAACCCAATCAAGTAAGTGCCGATGCTAGCAAAAATAAAAACGAGGCTGTCTCGAATCGTTCTTGCGATATCAAGTGTTTCAAGTGTCAAGGAAGAGGCCACATTGCGAGTCAATGTCCTAATCGACGAGTGATGGTGGTTCGTTCAAATGGCGAGATTGAGTCCGAAGATGAACAAGAGGAGGAGCCTGAAATTCCCATGGAGGAAGGTGAAGAGCTCGAGCTGCCCGTTGAAGGAGAATTACTTGTTGTCAAAAGGACCTTGAATATCCAAGTAGCCGAGGAAGAACAACAACGAGACAACATCTTTCACACTCGTTGCCATGTTCAAGGTAAGGTGTGTAGTTTAATTATTGACGGAGGTAGTTGCACCAATGTCGCAAGTTCTTTGCTGGTTGAAAAACTTGGTTTAGCCACCACAAAGCATCCAACTCCTTACAAGTTACAATGGCTAAATGACGGAGGCGAACTCAAGGTGACGAAGCAAGCAAGGGTGGCGTTTTCCATAGGCAAGTACCAAGATGAGGTGGTTTGTGATGTCGTACCAATGAACGCGGGACATTTGCTATTGGGGCGTCCTTGGCAATTTGACCGGCGAGTAGTCCACGACGGCTATACAAACCGATATTCATTTAAGCACCTTGGAAGGAATGTTACATTAGCTCCTCTCACACCGAAGCAAGTGCATGAAGACCAACTCAAGATGAAGCAATCTATTGATCGAGAAAAAGAAAAAGAGAAAAACAAAAAGAGTGAAAAGAAAAAGAAAGAAAAGAATGAGGAGAGTGAGATAAAACAAGAGTGACAAAAGAAAAAGAGCCAGAGTGTGAAAATAAAAAAATAAGTGTTTTTGCTAGAAAAAGAGAGATTCGAAAATTGATGTTGGCAAGGCAACCTATCTTTGTACTTATGTATAAAGAGTATTTATTGGAAACTAACGAACTTGACAATACTTTGCCTACTCCTATCGTTTCTTTGTTGCAGGAATTCGGAGATGTTTTTCCTGAAGAAGTACCAAATGGCCTACCTCCCATTCGAGGAATCGAGCACCAAATCGATTTTGTGCCCGGTGCTGCAATTCCAAATAGGCCAGCATATAGAAGTAATCCTGAGGAAACGAAGGAATTAGAAAAGCAAGTAGCCGAATTAATGGAGAAGGGCTACATCCGTGAAAGCTTAAGTCCGTGTGCGGTTCCGGTACTGTTGGTTCCTAAAAAGGATGGATCCTGGCGAATGTGCGTTGACTGCCGCGCTATCAACAAAATCACAATAAAATATCGCCATCCTATTCCCCGCCTCGACGACATGCTTGATGAACTTAGTGGAGCCCAATTGTTTTCGAAGATCGATTTAAAAAGTGGGTATCATCAAATTAGAATGCGGGAGGGAGACGAATGGAAAACTGCGTTCAAAACTAAATATGGTTTGTATGAATGGTTGGTAATGCCATTCGGACTTACCAACGCTCCGAGTACTTTCATGCGTCTCATGAATTATGTTTTACGTTCGTTCATTGGAAAATTCTATGTTGTGTATTTTGATGATATTTTAGTCTATAGCAAGAGCTTGGAAGATCATATTCAACATCTACGTGCGTGCTTGAAGTCTTACGAAAAGAGGTACTTTATGCCAATTTAAAGAAATGTTCTTTTTGCACTAATGAAGTTGTTTTTCTAGGCTTTGTGGTAAGTGCTCATGGATTAGAAGTTGACCAAGAAAAGGTCAAGGCGATCAACGAATGGCCGCGTCCAACGAACATCAGCCAAGTGAGGAGTTTTCACGGGTTGGCAAGCTTCTATCGAAGGTTTGTGCCTAATTTTAGTTCTGTAGCTGCCCCCTTGACAGGTATAATTAAGAAAAATTCTCCTTTTGTGTGGACTGATGAACAAGAAAATTCTTTTAATAAGCTTAAGGAATGTCTAACTAATTCACCATTGTTGTCTTTACCTGATTTTAACAAAACATTCGAGATAGAGTGTGATGCTTCAGGTATCGGCATTGGCGCTGCTTTGATGCAAGATGGACGGCCTATTGCATACTTCAGTGAAAAGCTTAACGGAGCTACGTTGAATTATCCAACATATGATAAGGAACTATATGCATTGGTCCGAGCTCTCGAAACATGGCAACACTATTTATGGCCGAAGGAATTCGTAATTCATTCGGACCACGAGGCTCTAAAGCATCTGAAGGGAAAAACCAAGCTCAATAAACGTCATGCCAAGTGGGTGGAGTATTTGGAGTCGTTTCCGTACGTGATCAAGTATAAAAAGGGTAAGGAAAATGTTGTAGCCGACGCCCTATCACGAAGGTACGCACTTGTCAATTTAATGGATTCTAAATTGCTTGGTTTCGAATTTATCAAAGATCTTTATAAATCTGATGCTGACTTTGGTGAAATTTATGAGTCTTGTTCGCATGGTGCTTGTGAAAAGTATTTTCAGCATGAGGGCTATTTATTTCGTGAAGGCAAGCTTTGTGTGCCTCAAAGTTCTGTGAGAAACGTCCTTGTAGAAGAAGCTCATAGCGGAGGACTTATGGGCCACTTCGGAATTGCTAAAACTTTAGCAATATTGCATGAACATTTCTATTGGCCAAAATGAAACGTGACGTAATAAGGAAATGTGATCGTTGCATCACTTGTAAGAAGGCAAAGTCACGAATCAAACCGCATGGATTATACACCCCGTTGCCTATTCCTGATGCTCCGTGGGTAGACATTTCAATGGACTTCATTCTGGGCCTTCCAAGAACCAAAAGAGGGAGAGATTCAATATTTGTTGTTGTAGACCGTTTTTCAAAAATGGCCCATTTTATACCTTGTAATAAAACTGATGATGTTACTAACGTTGCTAGTCTGTTTTTCAAGGAAGTTGTTAGGTTGCATGGGATCCCTCGAACCATTGTCTCTGATCGCGACACAAAGTTTCTAAGTCATTTTTGGAGGACGTTGTGGGGGAAATTGGGCACCAAACTTCTGTTTTCGACGACATGCCACCCTCAAACGGATGGCCAAACCGAAGTAGTCAACCGTGTGCTATCAACTTTGCTTCGAGCTATTTTGAAAAAGAATTTGAAGATGTGGGAAGATTGCTTACCTCATGTGGAGTTCGCATACAATCGAACCGTTCATTCTGCTACGAAATTTTCTCCTTTTGAGGTAGTATACGGTTTTAATCCCATTACTCCTCTTGATTTGATTCCTATGCCTTCTAATGAATTAGTACATGTAGATGGCAAAAAGAAGGCCGAATTTGTTAAGCAATTGCACAAAAATGTTAAGGATAATATTGAGAGGAGAACCGAACAATATGTTCGAGGGGCAAATAAAGGGCGCAAACGAGTCGTGTTCGAACCCGGTGACTGGGTTTGGATCCACATGCGCAAGGAACGGTTTCCCGATCAAAGGAAATCCAAGCTTCAATCAAGGGGTGATGGCCCTTTTCAAGTATTGGAACGGATCAATGACAACGTTTACAAGATTGACCTACCGGGTGAGTATGCAGTGAGTGCAAGTTTTAACGTTGCTGACCTTTCTCCTTTTGATGTAGGTGACGATTCGAGGACGAATCGCTTCGAAGAGAGGGAGGATGATATGAGCTCGCCCATGAAGATAGGTGCCGAATCCATGGAGTTGCCTTTGGGGCCAATTACTCGAGCACGTGCCAAGAAGTTCCAAGATGCTGTAGCAAGCTATATTGCTCGATTGTGGAGTGATGGATTGATTGCCCATAAAACGCCCAGCTCAACTAGCTTGATTCGCAATTTCCTACAAGCTGATTTTAGCTTGTGTCAGCTCAATTTAGCTCAATTCGGCACTTAATTAGTTCAAGGAGCTGATTAAATTTATTTTTAATAAATTTAATTAGTTGTGTTAGTTTAGAATCAGCTCAAATCATTTAGTTAAATAAATGTGTCTTAATCTGGACATTTTTAATTCAGCTTATTAAATATGTTTTATATTAGTACATGCCTTTAATATGTCCATATTAAGTCATAAATTAAATGTGTTTAGTTTAATTACAAGTTTTAATGTGTCTTGACTAAGACAAATTTATTAGTGGCTGCTAATTAATTTGTCTTAGCCGAATTAATGTGCAGAATTTTAATATGTCCAGCTGCTGATTTCATGAGTATTAAACTTGTCCTAATCACATTTATTTGATGTTTTTTTCAGCTAGCTTAATGGCAAAGAAGCTCATAAAGAAGGGGCATGTATTTGGGCACATGCATGGACGGCATTTAAAGTGCAGCTGCCTTGTGTTTCCAGCTGACTTTTCGTGCAGCTCAATGGACTTCTAGCTGCTATTTTTGAGCTTCTCCAAGGGCCAATTTCGTGGAGAGCAATGGCCAAAGAGTGCCTCATAAATTCCAGCAGCCAATTCATGTGGAGGCTATTCATATTCGGCCAAAGAAGCATAATTTTTGAAGCTGTCCATTTCTCTTCTCCATAGCAGCTATTAAGCTCTTTTAAAACATTAACTGAATGTGAATTTTCTTCATTAAAGGGCCAGCCGAATCATCTTTTTCTAGAAGGTTAATTTTCAGAATTTCATCACATGAATGTAACTAGGAAATTTCTAGGAAGTTTCTCAAGAACTTAAGGCATAAGGATCTGATTAGATAGGCTATTCGACTGCCTTAGTCAAGCTATAAATAGGTCATGTAATTCACATTTTGAGGTTAATGAACAATTTGATAGCTTTGCTAAATTGTGAGGTTGTTTTCAACTTTCGTTATTCTCCAAAAACTTGTGAGACTTATCAAACATCTTTGTGGCGTCAAACTTGTTTTGTTTCTTCCCGAACTTATCACTTTAATCCCAAAAGTGTGGCGTTCGATCATACTAAGGTTCCTATCACCATTGATAGTGGGTCGAAGTTTCTTTCCATTTAACAACCTTGCATCCATCCTTACCAACCTAAGCATTCTCCTAAGTTACGGGTTAACACATTCCTATTGTGTTAGTTCGGCTTTCGAATCCTTAGCCAAATTGCTTCCATTGTTTTCTAATTCATTTCCTAAACCAACAAACCTTTTTGAGCCTATAAACTCTTTTCTAGCTATTTTAAAGCCTCAA